>NW_015386397.1:4718911-4743567 GCF_001527695.2 Protobothrops mucrosquamatus
TAATTCAAAAAAAAAAGGGAGGTTCATTTCTGAGAGGTTAACATGGAACTGATTATGGAAAGTGATTGGTGGATTTCCTGCTGCTGCTGAGAAAAAACAACAACTTCCAATTGCTCCCCTTAATAAGGAGTAAGACTGAGGAAAGAGGTTAATTATGATAGATAGTTGGACCTATCTCTCTGGCTTTATTTGAAAGCAGACGGCTGATGATTTATTTCTCTTGCATATTTGCCCAATTCATCCTTTCTATATATCACTCACATATCTGTCTCTCTTGTGCTTCCTTGTTATTTTGCTTACTTGTGTTCTCTTGCTGTCTCTTTTGCTTTGTCAAAAAACAGATGACAATGGGCTATGGGCAAATGTTCTCACCACTTCAGCCAGCAGCGCTCTATTGCACAAGCTGCCTTGTGAATCAGGGTCTAGTAGTCTTGCATGAGAGAGCTAGACCCATGTAGGCAATTACCCTTCATAGTGCCTGATCATTAATTTGCAAAGCACTAATCAAGCATCATGTGCTCAAATGCGTAGTATGTCTGATCACTCCTGCTGCTCCAGCCAAAATGACCACAGGAGTCACCATACAAGGACAAACAAACCATTTACTAACCCATGTACATTTATTTTAACATATTGGCACAAAATAATCAAAATCACTTGGGTTCTTTTGCGGCAACAGCATTATAGGATAGAAATCTCATTTACTGAGACCTGAATGTCATTTTTGTACTCAAATTTAAGTTCAGAATAAGAAAGCCTGCATACTAGGGTCCAACTTTCCAATGTATAAAATATTCAGGGTGCTGATCATTGTGTTATTAATAATGGTACATCTATAGTTAGCAAGAAATGATACATTTCCATCTTTTTACCTTGTTTCAGTATCCTTGGCAGGCACGGGTGAACTGAATCCAGAATGAGGTCGTTCCCCAGGTCCAGGGAATAGTTCTGGAGCACCTGAAGAACTGAGATTCCGTGGTTTATTGACAGGGCTTTCCATGAACACTGAGGAACAAGAGTCTTTGCGGAAAGTCTGCCGTACTGGTGAGGATCGACTTGGAGGCCCTGAATAAGGGCTGTGAGGACTTTGGCTCTGCTGAACATCCACCAGCCGGCCATCAGCTATTTTCTGGGGAGATGACGGTGGCAAACGGAAGCCCATCCCTGGGCCATAAGTATCACTGTAGATCT
This sequence comes from Protobothrops mucrosquamatus, assembly GCF_001527695.2. Taxonomy (NCBI): domain Eukaryota; kingdom Metazoa; phylum Chordata; class Lepidosauria; order Squamata; family Viperidae; genus Protobothrops; species Protobothrops mucrosquamatus. The sequence goes on from NW_015386397.1 coordinate 4,720,103, forward strand.
GTGAATTTGGCTTGTATAAACTATCTTCCAGTTCTGATTGTAGGGCAGCAGCTGAATAGGTACTAAGAGAACGCACTGAGCCCCGCTTATAAAGCCCTCCAGGGTAAGCAAATGGATCTCCCATCCCAGCCAGTGACTGAGTAGATGTAATGCTCAAACGTCCCTCATGTACCATACTGTATGGATCAGCATATAGGCCTTCATTCTTCACCAGCACCATATTTTTTCCCACCAGGTCTTCATCTGGCTTGACATCCCGGCGTTCCAAGATAGCACTTGGACTTGGTGAGACTCCCTGAGCTGGAGGGAGGTTGGATAGGCGCTCTCCATGATGCACAGGGCTGCCAGCATAGGAGGGTGGGCGCCCACCACTATAAGACATACGAGAACGGGATGGTGAGGATGACTGTAGCACTGGAGGAGGGGAGCCAGAAGTAAGGTGGGAAGCAGGAGATATGCTGTTTAGGCGCCGGGTGGGAGAGGATTCTCTGGAAGTGTAGACCACTTCTCTCTAGAACGATAAGAAGCCAGAGAAATTCAGAATGTAATAAATCTTTTCTGCATATAGGTAAAATATGTGAGATTATTTAATCACATGAAACAACTGTATAAGTACATAATATATACTGAGCTGCATGAGCATAGAGAAAAAAAATATCTTATTGGTATGGCCATCACAATAGATCACTTTCCAAGGTCTGTCTGTCTGTCTTTGTCTCTCTCTCTCTTTCTCTCTCTTGCACAAAATTTCTTTCTTACAGTTTTTTTAACTGTTGATTCATTCCATTCCATCTCCTCTTTTGGAAACATATTTTACTCTGATGAATGCCTTGATGGGCATATTTATTAGTTTCCTGCCAAAGTCTGCTTATGCTAGTGAAATATTCATTGGCAATTTGCCAAAGTTTTTCATTTTTCTATTTCTTCCAAAGCAACTGTTTTCCTTACTAAACTAGGTTGTTCACTACAATAGATGGAGAGCTTGTACTTACTTTTCTAAAGCTAATCACATGTGGGATAACATAATTTTGCACTCAGATTTACAGAAATGCAAGTCCCATCCTAAATTCTTGAAACCTCAAGGACACCATCCACTAATAGGGGATTCTCCATAGTCTTTTCTTTTCTTAAATTAGAAATTTTTTTATAGGATATATAAATTGTTCCCACAGTGGAATTACTTAAAAAAATTTCTGAATATCTAAAGCTCAAGGGAAATACAGATTTTTCCAGTGATCCTCTCTAGTAAAGTGATTTGGTTCAAGTATTTTAGTTTTGCTGAAAAGGAAAGAAGAAAAGAAGGGGTGGGGAAGGTCCTTAGATTAGAATTGTCAGGATTTTTCTGTTACTTTCTGAGGAAATAATCACCCCAGTGCACATCTATAGCTCTCAAATTACAAAGAGGAAATTGCTGTCTGTTGGTAGAATACATTGAACATGAAAGAGGAAGATTATGACTGCACATCTGCAGAATCGCAATGCTTGCTAAAAGTCAACGTATGACTGCGTGCACCATACCACAGGTATTAATAAAATGTTCCTTAGTACATTGCCCATTTTATCTCTCGTGGCACTGACAATAAAGAACTGAATGGCTTCTATGCAATCCTTTGCTCTTACCCGAAGGTCACCATTGGTGATGTGGGATCCAGGGAATGAGGCATAAAGGGGCTCTTTCCGGTAGATTTTGATAATACTTCTGTCCTGAATATCTCTGGAAGAACAAAGTCCAAAGAATCACATGAAATAAATGCATATTAGCTTTGGTTATTATTTCAGGTCCTAAAATATGCTTGTGCACACTCATAGCAACAAAGATGACAGATACATAAAGGCATTTTCCTGTATCATTGTTTCCTGTTCATTCCAAAAAGCCTTCAAGCAGATCAAATCAGGATTTAGAATTTATAATCTTTTTGCAATAATCTGTTGCTTTGATATACAGAAGTATGTCCATGCAAATACTTCTGTGGGGATCAAATGTGTAACTAGGCTCAACATTGTTTGGGTCCTATATATCTGTAGGCTTCCTTTCTTACTTGTAAGTTTGGGCTGAATTGCTAAAGCTCACATAAAAGAAACCATGAAGATCTACAAATGGGGATATTTCTGGTAAAATGGGTCCTGGTGCTATCAATGTTTAACTAAATCTCTTTTCTTCATGAATGCGTGTGTTGAGGAAAGGTAAAAAGAGAAAAGAAGCTACAGAAAGCACTACATGAGGGCTATAAAAAAGTGCTAGTCTTCAATAAAAATATTTTTCAAGAAAATATACTAAGTTCCTCAAAGAGTGATAAAAACAAGGATGACTAATTTGATAGAAATATTTAACAATGATGCATAATGCAAAAAGAGTGGCTAGAGACAATTTTTCTCCATTTCCTAACACTAGAATCATAACACTAGAACTTGACATTAAACAATTAAACTGATTGGCAATAGATTTTGGATGACAAGGAAAAATGTTTCTTCCTGTAAGAAATACTCTCTTAACAGAATCAGTTGCTGCAAGATTTATTTATCTATAATAATGGCTTCAATCTGCTACATTCCTATAGACTGTAAATCAAAACACCACAACAAAGGCAAAAAGTAAACTTATAAAACTCCAAAATCAAGACCCATCATCTCATAAGGGTGGGTTAAACCTCCACAGCCCACATACTTTCCTGAATGGCCTTTCAAAAGAAGTAGGATTGCCTAATATCCAAGAGTATGCTGTTCCAAATCATCCATTACCAAGAAGGCTTGCCTTCTCTTTCTGATCTCACCTGAGAAGGCAATCTCATAAGTATGAAACCCTGAGCCATGAAAATGTGGCAATAGCCCACAGTTCAGACAGATTTAACAGAGAATGATTTCCTGATAGCATATTACTATAGTTCATGACTGAGGCATCTCCCCTGTCAGGTAAGTATGCTGGAGTTGGTGTTCTTAACATTAGAGGTAAATACAATGAACCAGGTATGTTGCCACAGACTGTATTTTGATTAATATTTTCTTAAAATATATTTTGATGTTTTCTTGACAGACAAAACATTTCTGTTTTCATCTCTCTCCTACAATTCTTCTGGAACAAAGAGAAACATTAGGAGAAACTTCTAATGTTTGGCAGCAGAATCTTAGAGCAAAGGGTCTATTTTCCATTGCTGGAAATATTCTAGAAAAGCTGAAAGCTTTTCCTTTAGCAGGGGATTGGATAGAAGACCTTTCCACAGAATCATTCTTATACAGAAATGAACATTTCGTTTCCCCTGTTATTTCCTGCCAGGAGGTATTACCTACACAGCAAGTCATACCTGACATCCTCCAATTCGTAGAAAACATTGCGGGATTCGTCTTTTATCAGAATGGCAGTGTTGGGGGACTTAAGCATCCCCATTGTCAACTTCTGAGGAAACATGTGGACAATGAGGGCATGCAGAGTATCCATACTACTGATTTCGTGGGTGATATGAACTCGCCTTGTCTCATCCCCAAACTGCAAGAAAAGGATGCCTGAGGAAATGGAGAATAATAGGAAAAGATAATAGAACAGGGAAGGAAACAGATCAAAAGATGGAATTGTTGAGTGACTCATAACTATAAATTTTAAACTTTATAGGATATATATTCATAGGACATAGCCGTGAATCCCTCTCCCAAGCAATTCACTCACCTTTGTGTGATGGTAGCAGATGACCCAGGAAGCAAAGATGGGTAACTTTATTTTTAGTACTTCCAGCAATTGAAAAGAACTCTGTATCTTTTCAGTTTTTGGCTCTTCCCCCTCCCCCTATTTTTCTGTTGGGGGGAGAAAAAAAGGTGACCATGGTGGTGCAATCAGAGTTGGTCTTTCACTGACTGGCTTGGAGGAATGTACCCCTGCTCAAAATTTCAGTCTTTTTTTATCACACACTTCCGTGTAGCTTGGGAGACAAAAACTGAAACAAGCCAGAGTCACAGAGACTGAAATCCTGAAATCCTAGAGAGAGGATTCTTGTAGGATTTATTTCATGGATGTTGGAAGAGATGCGGCAAGTATAAATTTGTTTACCGCAAACAAATCTGGATCAGTTTGTGGTAAAACCTCAATGGTTATCTCATAGTTGACTGGGTGTGTTAGTTAATTTTGTTTTGGAAGTTGCACAAAAATCTATCTCCATATCCCACATCCCCTAGGATCCTTGTTAATAGGTGAATAAGTGGTAAAACATAGAATAATCTTATTCAATTTTACATGTTTTAGGTATACATTTGGTATACATTGCCAAAAATGCTCCCAAAATTGCCAAAAGCTCTTCTAGATTGTTATGCAGTTGTAATCTATTTGAGGAGCAACATCTGAAGGAAAAAAATGGAATCACAAATACAAATGGAACTATGTGCTATCAGATAAATGGATAAATATTAAACTTCTATTTTAGTGTCTAGTAGACACTGTGAAAATGGTGAGATAGCCCTGTGTGGAATTTCATACTCACACATCTAAATATCTTGGCACTAATTCCACACAAGGCTATCTCACCATTTTCACAGGAAAGCTAAAGGTATTAATAGTTGATCAGCGATACAACAACAATCAGTAGACTGGAGAGTAAGTAATATTCTAATTCTTGTACTGTATTAATTCAAAGATTTTAATTGATTCTTTAATTGTCCTGGATTTCTAGATTTAATATTTTTTTATAAAATAATGTTTTGTGAATTTTGGAAGCTAATAAACTAATAAAAATAATTGTGAGCAAGTAAATTAATATAGCTAAGCTTTTTGAATTTCACTCAAAATACTGGTGTCCTGGGAATAGCATGGCTTGTTCTGCCTGGCAGTCATTCTCTAAGACAACCTTCTCAAATCTGGAATCCTCTGGTTATGATGGAACATAGTTTTCATTATCTCTTACAGAATGTCTTATGACTTTGTTGGCTAAAGGTCAGAACATCCAGAGAAGGCTAGAGTAAAGTTTTATGCCAGGGTCTTTCCTAGATTTATAAGCTAATATCTTTTAAACTAGGGATGTCAATATTTTAACCTTAACCCTATCCTTTTTCCCCTAAAAATATGTCAGGCCCTTTCTCCAAAAATCAAAATCAGATTATTATGTTGTGAGAGGAGTGGCCATACAAATAATTTAAATAAATAAAATGAACATGCTACAGATTCATTTAAGATGCTTATATATGCACTGTAAGTGGGGGGGGGGGAAATGCTTATACAGAAACATCTCCTTTGAGTGCTCCACAAGGAAAATTCCAAAAAAGTAACACAAAAACAGCTTTCATTTAAAAGAAAAATGACATCTCCTGCCCAAGATCAGGATCCCCATGAAAATGAGAAATGCTTGGGTAGTTCACAAAGAGTTTACCTGGTGACCGGAGTTTTGTTTGGCTGGTGGAACGCGACAATGGGAGGCTTTGCCTAAAGCGGTTCATTCTGTTGAACCCAATGGGCAGTTCGGCTTCAGACATGGTTTCCAGAGATTCTGCTGAAGCAAAGGAAAGCTTGGCTTGATCAGCCAGGCCAGGCTGAGAACCCTGTGAATGCCGAGAGCTTCGGGTCTAAAAGCACAAATAGAGAGAGAGAGGGAGAGAGAGGGGGGGGGGAGGTGTGACATTAGGACAGATATTTTCTATCACATTTCCAGAACATAGACTTAAACATGTTACTGTCTCTCATCATTTTGATATAGCCCAAATGTTCAGCTGTTTTCTGTTACAGAAGGAATCCTCCTTTTGTAGGAGACGAAGAAGTTGCTCAGGATTAAATATGAGTTGGCAGGAGAAGGTTGTGTCTCTAGTTTGTATCTGTCATCTTCTTTGTAAATTAAGTATGACAGCGAGCCCTGCAACACAACAACCTGTTGGGAATAGAAACTGCTCTCAATCAAAACAGAACCAGGCCCAGTGATGCTCTTACAGCATTCAATTTGCCATTCATATTTGGAAGGCAGAAGGTGTGGCAGAGCGAGTCTCATAAGAAAAAAAAAAAGACTGGAAGACAAATGGAAAAATGTGGTTTTCTGAAATGGAAAGAAAAAACCTTATTGTGAAAATATTTTTGGTTTCTTGCAACAAAACACAGCATAAGAGCATCGGTGGGAGACAAAGTGTGGGCAGACGTGTACCAGAAGCAACATAATCCTGGTGACAATGGACCTTAGGATTTGGCAACAAAAGAAAACATTTCTTTTTCTTTAAACTAAGAAGCAATTCATTAAGCCAGTGCATTAATAGAAGAATCCAAACAACAAATTTAAAAAGTCCATGTTATTATCTAAACAACTTTGACTGCAGAGCTAAACAGGAACAACATGGTTACAATCTGTATGGGGCCCACTAGGCCCGGAGACTAAAACATATGAAGAACGGCTGCAGGACTTGAGTTTGGCTAGTCTAAAGAAAAGAAGAAACAGGGATGACATCATAGCAGTATTCCAGCATTTGAGGGGCTGCCACAAAGAAGAGGGGATCAAACTATACTCCAAAGGACCAGAAGGAAGGGCAAGAAACAATGGTTGGAAACCGATCAAAGAAAGAAGCAACCTGGAATTAAGGAGAAACTTCCTGACAGTGAGGACAATTAACCAGTGGAACAGCTTGCCTCCAGAAATCGTGGGCGCTCCATTACTGGAGATTTTTAAGAAGAGGCTAGACAGTCACATGTCTGAGATGGTATAGGTTATCCTGCTTGAGCAGGTGACTGGACTAGAAGACCTCCAAGGTCCCTTCCAGCTCTATTCTATTCAAACACTAGGAAATCCGAAGACCAGTGCAGTTTCTGTCCCATGCCTAGATCTGAACCTAGACTCCAAGGGTCCCGACAGTCCGGAGTCCTCTGCAATTGCAGGCTCACCAATTTCTCAAACTCACCCACAAAAAGGGAAAATTGGACAAAGAATGAAGTCTTCCACTTTTATTATACCCAGGCCTGGCTTCTTAAGAAATAGACAAACAAATGCCTCTTGACGGACATCTGGTAGGTCCTCTTCTCTCAAAGATGTATTGACTACAGTGTGGCTCTAACTTCAAATTCCCTGCCTCACTGCTTATAGAAGTAGGGCAAAAATCCAGTCCACAAGTAACAACTAATATAAGAATATTGTGTCCCTTTTCTTGGGATCCACAGGCTCAAAAGCTTCAGATAACACCCAGAATGTCATCCCTATCATCTTAATAATAATAATAATAATAATAATAATAATAATAATAATAATAATAATAATAATAATAATAATAATAATAATAATAATAATAAAGTTGGAAGGGACCTTGGAGGTCATCGAGTCCAACCCCCTGCCCAGGCAGGAACCCTACACCATTTCAGACAAACGGCTGTCCAGTCTCTTCTTAAAAACTTCCAGTATTGGAGCATTCACCACTTCTGGAGGCAGGTTGTTCCACTGGTATGTCCGACAATGGAAGCAAATTCAGCTATTGGCCAACACCTTCTGGAAGCGATGGAGACAAGAGTATTTGTCTACCCTCCAGGAGCGGCGTAAGTGGAAAACCAAAGAACCCAACCTACAAGAAGGCGATCTAGTTTTGCTAAAAGACAAGGATGTCCAAAGAAATCATTGGCCTATGGGACTTGTGCAGCGGGCCGCACCGAGTTCTGATGGTCTCATTCGCCAAATTGAGGTTCAGATAGTGAAGCCACATGAGACCGATCGAGACTCCACGTCTCTCGCCAAAAAGCTCTACACCCGGCCAATCACCGACCTAGTCCTAACCTGGAGCAGAAGCAAGTTATTTTATCCATGAAAAGCTTAACCAGATTACTGCATATTACAATGACTGGATCTTCTGGCTTATCCCTCCTAAAACTGTCTGGGTATCTTAAAAGCATAATTAGCTGACATTCCATAGATGCAATAAAGGAGAAGTAACTATGCTCTTATTGCTATAAAGCAAGCTCAAATGTAGGCTTAAATTATATCTAGTCTCGTTTCTTTCTTGTTTTCCATCAGTGCCATTCGAGGTATCTCTCCAACCACATCATTTCAAGACTGTTTAAGTGAACCAAGGAATTGCACAGGATTGGTGGATGGGCAGAGGCCAGTGCCCCAGTTGCCCCTGTATTCCAGTGGTCAAAAAAGCATCTAACAGAAACACCAGCCAACAGATGGCTGGGAACTCCCCAAGCGGTAACAGGAATCTCCGTGGATCCATCAGATGTCAGTAGTGGACATCTGAATAGGTTCTTCTTTCCTTCAGAAGATGGCAACCAGTCAAAGCCATTATCACAAGGAAGTGATCTGTCCATGACAATGAACTGGTGGAAAAGTCCCTCCCAAAATAGATACCAATATATTTGCTCCAAAGTGAATGCACGATCTAAGACATACTATGTGCACAAAGGCCAGTGATGGCCTATGACAAACACATGATTGCAGTGGATGGGAGATTGCAATCAACTTGTGAATCCAGAATCTTATAATAATTGTGATATAAATATATAGGGAACAATCCTACTACCTAAATTTATTTAAATTGTTTTAAATGGAATATAATCAAATTTATTTCTTCTTTTTATCTATTTGTCTAGTTGCATTTATTATTTGGAATATGATCCATAGCATGCTTGCTCAAAGGTGGAATGTGGCCTCAACCTGAAAAAAGTTGTACATCCCTTATTTAGAAGAAATTTTATAGTCCATAAATAGAAACCTTGCCAAAATATTTTTTCTGAAAACCGCAGAATCAGTGTTTTATTCCAATATCTAACATGGAAGTAGAATTTGGATGCAGTTATAAACTTTAACCAATTTAATTGATATACAAGCACTTTATTTAATTAATAGTGGTTGATTAATTTTAATCAGCAGAGCTCTACATTAACAATGCTTGTTTAATTTTAAGTCTATTTTCATTCTGCTATATTACTACATATGGAATGAAATACAAGTTATTAAATATGCTATTCGCACAATACCTTTTTTATAATTTTATGGTACATGCTTCCTTTAATATCTAAAAAAAAGTACAGTTTATTGAGCTTTGGCTTGTATGCAAATGTACATAAATTTAGTAAATTAGATGACTGCTCTATTAAAGGCAAGTGATTAATCACGAAAGATGTTTTAATTGGTCAATAGCTTCCACTGGAATGAGCTTCTGCCAGACTTGACAGACCAGCTCAATTAATCTAGTAGTCAAGCATTCATCCAATTTGTTCCTTAAGCTTTCCAATGATGAAAACAGTTTTTATGCAGGCATGTGCAGTGTCCTTGGCAATCGGTTCTAGCATTGTATCAATATTAAATTAGATTTATATCCAATGTTCTGATTTCTTTCCTTGATTACTTTTTATTCCTATAGTTTTGACTATGCTGCCTTCCTAATTTGTTCAATAGCAATAGCAATAGCACTTAAACTTATATACCGCTTCACAGCTTTACAGCCCTCTCTAAGTAGCTTACAGAGTCAGCATATTATCCCCTAACAATCTGGGTGTCAGCTCTGCAATGAGCCTGGCTGCAGCCATCTTTCTCTTCATTCTAGGTTGCCACACAGGACAGAGGGAGGGGGCTTGCCCAGGTGCTTCACTAATCTTAATAATCTTCTGTCCCATGGGAACCAAGATCATCTACTGCTCCCGCGATCAGGGTCTGGGCATTGTATTAGAAAGCCCGCCAAATGAATGTATTGGGGAACGTAGTGATAGCATAGTTTTGTAGGTGGGACATTATACTTTGTAACTGGGAAATTTTAGTGGAAATTTCAGACTTGGTTTCACTTTTGATCGTGCCAATACTTTGTAACTAATAAACATGTTCTTTGAGGAATTTTCAAGCCTTGAAGTTCTGCTTTATTCATCTCTGTCTGTTGGAACTATGACATTAAACCAAGTCTCCTAAAACGTGGGCCCCAACGCCTACCCATCTTTTGGGAGAGCGGTGAAGACTCGGCAAAGATTTGAAGATGGAGGGAAAGAATGGAGTTATTGCTGGCCACAATGGAACTCCGGCTGTCAGAGCGCAAGCAGCCACCAAGGAGGCATCATAGGCAGGGGCTCAGTCAAAGTCCGTGTTGATCCAACCTGGGAAGCTGGTACCACAGGGGGGAACTACAGTCCTGGTAGACCTGTATCAAGCTGAGGTTGCCCTCAGCGCAGGAGCACTCCTCTAGCCACTGAAGAGGAACTCCTGTTGCTGTTGTCCCAGGAGTTTTCATCCACAGCATACCAGAAGGGAAAGGGATCAATCAGAGGGGATGACTCCAGAGACTGGAAGTTCCAGTCCGCAGTCCGTAGCCCCCCGCTGAAGCAGCTGAAGGAGAACTTCAGCAGGCTGGAAGTAAAAAGAGATGTTTCCCGTCACCCAGGATGCGTGCACCATGGGGAGGAATGCTATGGGCTACCCATTTCACCCCCCCTCACCAGAGTCCCAGCCCCACTGCTGGAGCCTGTGCCTCACCTGTTCCCCAGCCAAGCTCTGTGATGTCAAGCCCTGTATCCCAGCTGAGCTCGCTGCCATGGCCTCAGATTGCCAGTCCAGGAGCCCGGCCAAGGGAAGTCCAGAGAGTGGTTCAGCTATGTCCCCAGGACCAACAAGCAGCCCAGAAGCAAGTGCAAGTGGCCCTCCTGAGGTTTGAGCCCCATCAAGCTCACCTTTGATGGGGACCCTGAGAAGCTATCCTTCTTCCTAAACCAAGTATGGGCTCATCTAGATCACTATGCTTATGCCTACTTGGATGTTGCCATGATAGTGAATGCTGTGGTGGCTAATCTAGAGGGAGAAGTGGCCGAGTGGGTGACCAACCTCCATGATGAAGGGGGTCCTGAACTGCAGGATGCTAAGCTATTCATGGAGCAACTGAGAGGCTGTTTTGAAGGCAAATCCCAGACCCTGCTGGCCGAGAATGAGATCCATTGTTTGAAGCAAAGAGGAATACATTTGAGAATTCAGAAGAGTTGCTGGTTGGCTGGGGCAGTGGCCAGAATGATTGTTGATCAACTACTTCAAGCAGGGGCTAGACCATGTCTTGTTCCAAGCCTGCATCTATCAGGACATTCCCAACCAATTGCGGGAGTGGTACAGCATGGCAATGACCCTGGACACTGAATTGGACCACCCCAGAAAGCCAAGCACAACCGAACCCAGGCCACCACATGTCCAAGAGAAACGCCTTTTTGGTCGATGTTCCCAAGTCACCACGACCACCAGTGTCCCCCAAGCACCAGCCAGGACTCCTATCAAGTGCTAACAATGCGGTCAAATGGGTCACCGTGCTGTGGAGTGCCTGGTCTCCAATCCCCAACCTAGAAGCATGCAAGCTGCCACTGCAAAAAGCCCCCAGAGAAGGAAGAGAGAAGACAAACTGGGCACATCAAGATCTGGTTGTCAAGGCCTCCTCTCCTATGAAGCTTGAGGGGAAAACCCAGGCCAAGCCATAGCAGATGCCGAGACCCTACAATGAGGAAGGCAAGGAGGATCTGATGGTAAGTCAGCCCATCCCATCTTTTGCCATTCTTGCCAAGATAATAGTACCCAAAACCAGGGTCCGAATGGACTTAAATGTTTTAATAGACTCGGGTTGCACCAGGTGCCCACAGTACTCAACCTGGGGATTTGAGCAAGGCTGTTACCCCTAGCCATGAGATTTGAACAAACTGATGAATCCCTTATCGGCGGTGCACCTGCCATGTACCTGACAGAACCAGTGCGATTGGAAATGGCACTGGGAAAACATCAATTTTGTAGTGGTCCCAAAAATGACTGAGACTGTGGTTTTGGGTCTGGCCTGGCTTGATAAATGGCACCCAAGCATGTGGTGGGAGAATGGAATGAGGAATTTAAGATTGGGGATAGGCCCCCTCCCACCTGCCACCACTAGTGATATAAAGGGCCATACTATAAATGAGATTCAGGAGGAGCACCCTGAGACACTAACGACTGTTGTAGAAAAGCTGCCAGGAATCCAGCTTGTCCCAAATGAATACCGTGATTTAGCTGAGGTGTTTAGTGAGAAAGAGTGTGACGTCCTCCCCCTCCCCCATTGGGCTATGGACTGCACCATCGAAATCTTACCCGGGGCCAAGTTCCCAAAGCCAAAAATGTACTCAATGATGCCCAGAGAGATGAAGGAGTTAAGAGAGTACATTGATAAGAATCTGGCTTGGGTTTTATCCAACCAGCAAAATCATGTGTAGCAGCTCCTGTATTGTTCAAAGAAAAGAAAAATGAGTCGCTGAGATTATGTGTGGATTTTAAAAGGTTAAATGCTGTCAGCATAGAGAATATGTACCCCTTTCCCTTAATGAAGGACATATTGGCCCACCTGGCAAAGGGAAAGTTTTTACAAAATTGGATTTATTACCGAGTCTGGATTAAGGAGGTGGACAAATGGAAAAGTGCCTCCAATAGCTCCCTGGGAAACTTCCAATTTAAAGTGATGCCTTTTGGACTACAAGGAGCCCCTGCTGTATTGATGCAGTTAATCAACCAGGTGCTCCATGATCATTTGTACAAGGGGTTTTTAGTTTATCTTGATGACATTCTAATTTACACTGAGACTATGGGAGAACACATTAAATTGGTCCACGAAGTGCTGAGAAAACTACTGAGGGCTAAACTATATACAAAGCTATCTAAATGTGAGTTTCACTAGACTCACCTTGACTATCTATGGTACCGAATTTCAAATGAGGGAATAGAAATGGATCCAGCAAAAGTGAAAGCTGTATTGGAATGGCGACCCCCTCGCACCCATAAACAAGCTTTGAAGTTTGCTAACTTTTACTGCTAATTTATCCCCTCTTTCGCAAAGATAGCTATGCCAATAACCAACTTACTGAAAACATGGAAAGTGGGGGGGGAAACCTTGTCAGCCTTTGTCATGGTCCCTAGAATGCCAAGCTGCATTTGAAAAACTAAAAAAACTCTTTGCAGCCAAACCTGTTCTCGAACACCCTGACCCTGAAAAGCAATTCATCATTCAAGCCGATGCAAGTGACGTGGCTGTGGATGCTGTCCTCTTACAAAAAAATCACAGGGGGGACTTGCAACCCTGTGCTTACACTTCCCGAAAGCTAACTGACACAGAGAGGAGATCGGCCGTTTGGGAGAAGGAGGCTTTTGGGGTACGATGGGATTACTAACATGGCACCACTTCTTGGAAGGGGGGGAGACACCTTTTGAAGTGTGAACTGATCACAAGGATTTGGGAGCTCTGAAAACCCCCATAAATTATCCCCAAAACATGTCCAGTGGGATGGGCTCAATACTTCAACCGTTTCAATTTCATCTTAAAGTATCTTCCAGGGGGTAAGCATTTTTTGGCTAATGCTTTATCCAGAATGCCTCAGTTCAAAAGCCACTGAGAGAAAATCATTAATTCTATCATTCCTCTACCACAATCTGCCTCTCAAATAACCACTCAAGCTCAATTGTGAAATCAATCCACTGATCTTGATGATCACTTACCAAAAAGACTAAAAGAGACCGACATCTAGTTCAAGGATAATAAGTCTCTATTAACCCTTTGGGTAGGGCTAGCCTGGAAGGGTTCTAAGCTATACATTTATCTTTCAACTAAATATTTGAGATTGAGGTTACTCAGCAAAAAATTGGGGCCAAATTGGGGCCAAATATTTCCAATCACTAAAATCATAAATCCTGTTACCATGGTCTTTGATTCCTCAGGATCAAAACTCTTCAGCGCAGTCATGATGCAAAGCAGACCGGTCACTTTGGGTTTCTGAAAACATTACATTTGGTACAAAGGCAGTTCTGGGGGCCAGGCATGAAAAAAGACATTGAGAGTTATGCGAAAAGCTGTGCTGCTTTGAAGAAATGTCCTGTAAAGCCTCCCGGGCTCCTGATCCTTCCCAACCTTGGGAAGAAATAGCTATGGACTTTATAGCGGACCTGCCTGAGAGCAAGGGAAATATTGATTGATCTATTTTGCAAACAAGCTCATTTTATCACTTGTTCAGGGCTTCCCATCTGACCAAGATGTTTTTGAAGCACATGTATTGACTCCTTAGCAGATTATTTTAGACAGACAGGTTCAATTCATTGTGAAGTTCTGGAGGGAGTTCATTAAGCTTATTGGGTCTACTCAGAGGCTCTCATCAGCTTTTCATCCAAGTACTAATGGGGCGGCTGAACGTGCAAATTCAATGGTAGAGCAGTACTTCAGATGCTATGTTAATTACCAGCAGACTAATTGGGCCGATCTTCTGCCTTTCACTGAAGTAGCCTACAACAATACTCTGTACAGTAGTACTGGTCTTATACCATTTAAATAGTTACCAGAAGGGATTTTGTGCCTATGCCTGAGTACCCCAAGGAGCCAAACTTTAGATCAGTGGATGACCTCCTTTCAAAATGTTTGGGCGAATGTAAAAAAAGCCTTAACCCAAACTGCTAAAGTTTACAAAGAGCAGGCTAATAAGAAATGCTCCCCCTCAAAGACTGTTTTATGTTGGGGAAAGGGTTTATCTTTCAACTAAATATTTGAGATTGAGGTTACCCAGCAAAAAATTGGGGCCAAAGTTTCTAGGTCCTTTTCCAATCACTAAAATCATAAATCATGTTACCATGATCTTAAAGCTTTCACAGCTTTTCTGGAATGTCCATCCTGTATTCCATTGTAGTCTGTTGAAACCTGTTTCTGAGTTCTCTTTAAGATCTATTCTGAAGAAACCACCAGGTCCAATAGTGGTAGATGGGGAAGCCCATTATCAGATAAAATGAATTCTTGAATCTAGGTTGTGCAATGGGAAGTTACAATACCTCATTCAGTGGAAAGGCTATCCACTGTCAGAATCTATGTGGGTGAAATGTACAGATGTGAAAGCAGAATGTTTAATACAGAAATTTTACAACAAACATCCTCACAAGCCTTGAGGAAATACCTAACTTGCTTTTTGTTTCCCCTATAGGAGATTCTTTCCTTTTAAGGGGGGCGACTGTCAACTCTATAATGAGCTGGCTGCAGCCATCTTTCTCTTCATTCTAAGTTGCCACATAGGACAGAGGGAGGGGGGCTTGCCCAGGTGCTTCACTATTCATAATAATCTTCTGCCCCATGGGAACCAAGATCGGCTACTGCTCCCGCGATCAGGGTCTGGGCGTTGTATTAGAAAGCCCGCCAAATGAATGTATTGGGGAACGTAGTGATAGCATAGTTTTGTAGGTGGGACATTATACTTTGTAACTGGGAAATTTCAGTGGAAATTTCGGACTTGGTTTCACTTTTGATCGTGCCAATACTTTGTAACTAATAAACATGTTCTTTGAGGAATTTTCAAGCTTCAAAGTTCTGCTTTATTTGTCTCTGTTTGTTGGAACCATGACATTAAACCAATTGTCCTAAAACTTGGGCCCCAATTGCCTACCCATCTTTTGGGAAAGTGATGAAGACTTATGAAGATTTGATGATGGAGGAAAAGAATGGAGCTGTTGCCGGCCACAATGGAACTCTGGCCGGCAAGCAGCCACCGAGGAGGCATCATAGGCAGGGGCTCAGCCAAACTTTGAGAGCTTGGCAAAGAGGATATTGTGAATTATTTTATAATAATAGCAATTTGACAATCAAAACAACTGTTAAGATGCAAATTCCATCCCTTTTGTACATCACACATAAGTACATGAGTGGAAGAACTTGTGACATCACAGGATACATTTCACCATTTTGATAAAACCATTGGATGTAGGGAACACTTATGGTTGGTGACATTCAGGAAGGGGAGGGTAGCAAAGAGAATGGATTTAACATATTTTGCATCTATTTTGATTGGTTACAACCATAATTGGGACTGGAACTTCCATTGTTAAGTGATGCAGTCATTAAATGAGTTTTGCCTGATTTTATGACCTTTTTTGCTGCAATCTTTAGGTAAATCACATGGCCCTCCCCAGCTTGTTGGAAGCCCCCTGGGAAGGTCACAACTGGCAAACATATGACCTTGGGATGCTGCAACCATCATAAACAGGGCTTTTTTGTCATAGAAACTCCCAGAATGGAGTTCTGGCACCTTTTTGGGATGGAATCTTGTAGGGTAGGCAAGGCGGGTTGTATGACATGTGTGAGTTCCGGCACCTTTTTTTTTTTTTTTTTACAAAAAAAGCACTGATCATAAATATATGCCAGTTGCCAACCACCCAAATTTCGATCACGTGACCACAGTGATATATGATGGTCCTAATCGCCAGGACTGGCTGTAAATTGTAATTCCACACAGTTGTTAAATAAATGATCATAAGTTGAGGACTACATGTAATGGAAAGCCAAAACAGAGGTTAGATATAGCACAGCAATCAGCAATGAGGAAAGCAATGTTTATGCTGGCATAGTTTCTTTCTGGCTCAAGGACAGGCGGATAGCATTTTAATTAAGCTTTGGGGAAGATCCACAGAAATACCAAATAGATATTCTCTCTTTCCTCTCTCAGTGATAATTTTTGTGGTAAAAGACAGAACTAAACTGGGAGAATATGACAAAATTGCAAAAAGACATGTTTCTGAAACATCCCCTTAATAAAATCTATATTTAAGATATGCTTTATTCTGACTGTACAATAAAAGCTTTTTGTGGAAGCACATTTCTTCTCCTAACAGCAGGAGGGCGAGATGTAAAGAGGGATGGTGGGTGGGTGGGGGGAATGGAATACATTAACTGTCCTTAATCAATGCTGGAAGAGAGTTTACAAGAAGGCAACTTGCTCTTCTTCCCCTTCAGGGCCTATCTTGCCCCCTCCATAAAGAAAGTAACCTGTCATCAGATGGCAGCTTTCTTTTATGGCATAGAAGGAAAACCTTCATACCCTACTAGATCAAGTAAGTTCTTATAGACATCTTGATGGCTTTGCTGCTGATTGCAGACAAATAAACAAAGAACTCAAGACATTGGGATCACCTTTGAAATTGCCATAGACTACCTATCTCTTGTGTGAAACAGACAGCTCCTAGGAGACATAAAGGGGAAAGATGTCATGCAAGGCTTATGGCAGCTGGAAGTAAGAGAAATGGGCATACATTCCCAGCATACAAAAAACAGTAATGCATCAAAAATGTTTCTTTTAATATAATGTTCATTTGCATAGGTGATTTTAAGAAGCAAAAGCAATGCACACAAACTCAGTAATTAGTATTACTTTTTAATTTTTCTTTCTGGATCAGCTTTTGTCATCAAAAGGTAATCCGCTTCCTTACAATGAACCTATAAATTAGAGTTGTGTGCAGCGACTGCATTAGAAGAGATAGGGCACTTTTAAACCACCAATTCTATTCCTTAAGTCCATATATATCTCAATTGTAGACTTCTAAAAAACAATTTTTAATCAGAAAAATAAAGGATAAACAATCTATGAAATGCTCTGCTTTGGTTGAGGCCACAACGCTTACACCATTATTCTGTTTCTAGCACATGGATGTAAAATTCCACCCACCAAGACATGATCAATCTGGTAATTGTAAGCCAAGATCAAACAGAAACAGGGCTAGAGAGGGGGGGGGGTCTTCCTTTTGGGACATTTTGTCAGAACAATCCTGACATTTTAGAGCTCTCGCATAAACTTCTACTGTAGTATCTAACAATGACTTGTTACAAACAGGTTATTTTCCTCTCTGATTCAGGAAGAAAATAGTTTGAAGGGTCCTCTACTTCAGGGCTTTTCAACCTTTTCACCCATTGTACCACTTTTAGGATATGGCAACATCCGAGTACCACCAGTCACCTAGCAAGGTGTCAAAAAACTTGATGACCAAAAAAAAAAAAAAGGAACAAAGTGATGAAGTACAGGTAGTCCTCAAATTACAACAGTTCGTTTAGTGACTGTTTGAAATTACAATGGCACTGAAAAAAGTGCCCCCCAAGGCACAGCCAAGCAAGACACCTGCCTGCCCGCCTGGTCGCACTCTTCCTCCTGTCCGAGGTTTTCATTGTTGTGAGCATTTCTGTTGAGGATTGGCAGCGGGGGTGGGGTGGGGGGATGTTTGGTTTTTATTCCCCCCCCCCAGTCTGCTGGGTGGTTGCAGCAGGTTTTGGTCACTTCACATGACCCTGGGACACTGTGACCGTCATAAATATGAATCAGTTGCCAAGCACCTGAATGTAAATCACAAGACCCTGGAGATCCTGCAACATTCCAGCTGATCAGCGCTTCTTCTGGGCTCAGCAGAAGCACCAGGATCAGTGCTGCTTTCCAGCTGATTGGTGCTTCTTCAGGGCTCAGCAAAAGCACCAGGATCAGCGCCGAGCTACAGCTTGAGCCTGGCGCTGATCCTGGCACTTCCACTGAGCCCTGACAGCCCCAAAGAAGCACTGATCCTGGCGCTTCCGCTGAGCCCCGACAGCCCTGCAGCTCCAGCCATCTCTCGCTCAAGCTTGTGCGGTGCTGCCACCAGTTCAGCTTATTCCCCTCCCCTGCTACCACTTTTCTAGGATGGTCGCGTACCACCTGCCAGGTGTCAATGTACCACAGGTGGTACCCATACCACTGGTTGAAAAGCCCTGCTCTACTTTGCCAAACAGACTGAAAAGTTGAAGATGGTGAGTGACTCCAAAGGATCAGTAGACTGGCTTTATTTTGAGTTGACAATGGGTGATCATCCCCAGTGGGTTACTATGTAGCAGGCTAAATCTCTATAATAAGTTTTGAATAATAATAATAATTTGAGCTTTATAAGTCAAACATAGAAGAAATAGTGCTTTATTCCAGTTAATTTTTATGTACAGAAATAAGTATGTTAGAAAGCAACATGAAAACCATTTTCTTAAAAGTTGCTGTGTTCTCTGCACAAACTGGCTTTCCATACTGGCAGATGCTGACATAATGGGAAGACATCCATAAGGAATTATTATATCAGAAAGCAACCTTAGTTTTAATTCTGTGGGCAAACTCTTGACTTCTAAGTTTCTTCCTATAGCATTCCTATATAAATCCATGTAGATTTTTTTTCTTTCTGAGGACATACAGAATAAAATGTTGAAACTAGAAGATTGAACTGGTTTAAATTTAAAGAAGCTCTATCTATATTTTGAACAATGCTTTCAGTATAGATATTGCATTTCATATCATTTATTATTACTTTAACCAAGACAGAACCAATATTGTGAATGCAAAAATTCTCAGGAACCTAAATTCTTTGCTTTTCAAAAAGTTGTGCCTTTTCCATCAATACATACATACATACATACATACATACATACATACATACATACATAGAAGTGTCTTAAAAAAATCTTGTTCTGAACCCAGAAGGGAAACTTCAGATGAGAGACTTCTGAATGCACACAGTAGGGTCCTGCATCATTCCTGAATAGCTGAAGAAAGCAAGTCTGGCAATCATAACCTTTCTTTGCATAGTTTTTACAGTGTAAAGAATGTGTATGAAAGTCTGTGGAAAGTTTGAATTTTTATCAGAAATGAAAAAAAAGTTGCACTCTTGGACCATTGCCACATTAGTGGAAAAAAAGTGTTGAAAGGCAGCTTTGAAATCACTTCAAAGTAAAAGACCATAAAAGCCAGTGCAGCAGCTAAACAGATGATGTGTGTGTATGTTCCAGGAGAGTTGTGTAATGGTTTTAATTTACCCTTTGCCAGCTGTTCATTCATGTACTTTTGGGCTGCCAGCTAAAGATCCTAAAGTGAAACTTTGTGCCTCCAGAAAGTTTCCAATGGGTATTCATGCAGCTTATTTCTGTAATAAATAAGCAGAGAGTCTAGATGTCCCTGACTTTCATGTTTAATTCTACTATATTGTCTACACTTTTGCTCTGTTATTTTCCTTAACCCTTCCTCACCCCAATTCAATCAGGGAGTAAAAAAAACAAAATAGTACACTATGTCCTTTCACTAGTAGCATTAGTAACCATCTATCTAGATGTATCCCATTATTTTAGAAGTGGTTCAGAATGAATTGTTATCAAATAACTGTATCATACCATTATAACACTTTTGCTAATGAAACCAAGATTGAGGAAATTGGATTTTCTCTTCCCATGACCATCTGGGTCTATTTGCTTCAATACAGTGTTGGCATTTATTTTATTTATTAGAGTCTGCCTGAAGGTCAGAAGAACTTATCCAGAGCTCCCATGTAATTTACTGTTCAGACCTCAACCAGCAGAAATCTGCTTAATAAAATAGCAGCTCAAACTAGCACAAAATTTTTGTGTGTATTTTTCCCAGATACATTTTTAAAACATTAAATTATTTACATTCTGGGTGAGCATGGTACAGCATTTTAGAACAAAGACTCACTGAGAATAATGAGCATATATTTGGGTGGAATCTACCTCAATATATATGTATATAAATGTAGAATCTTAAGAAAACAAGGGGAGCAAAATCACAATTATTTTCTGAAAGCTTGCATTATTGCAGTAAGCACATGAAATAACACGAGATTGATTTCTGAAATATGTATACTGAAAAATTTGTAAATATATCTATTGCAAGTTTATGTGTCCTAAGATCATTGCTCAGAATGAAATATAGTCTTCTATATATCATGGACACAGTTTCTATTTTCCAGGATCTGGAGTCTAAACCTTTTCCAGTCTTACCTTTAGTCCATACCTAATTTCTCAGGATGTTCCCACTTTTATTCATGGATTCATCTTCATAGTTATTTTTAAGCCATTTAATTTCCCAAACATTCAATCCCCATGTTACTTTACTCCATTTTTAAACACACTAATAATACCTAAGTGCCTTCTTGTTGACAAACTCTGGTTAAGAACAAATAACATATTGAAGAAACAGTTTGAGAAAGATGGTGGGAAGAACTAAGATTCTGAAACTAGATTTTAAAAGAACGGAAAGAAAGAAGGACATCAATATTGAAATTATAACAGCTATAATCATTGTTTAAATGGGGCATTAATTGGACTTTAATTAGTCCTGTGTGTGGCACAGAAAATGTTCTTTCTATAAATAATTTATTGTAAAATTTGCTATCATTTTTTTGAAGCTGTTGACAACTTTAAACATTTTGAGATGTCCTGGGTGCTGTCCGAGTTTGGTTGTTTGCTTGCAGACATTTCATTAGCTAACTAGGTAACATCATCAGTGCCAGTGAAAGTAAGGCTTTACTCCCTGTTTTATACAATTGCTTACCCTACCTGCATTGGCAGGGGTGAGATTTTTCCCCCCTTGGAAATCCCTTCGAATAGAGTATTATTTTCAGCTAGATTGTTTTCTGGTGTTAATCCCTGCTTATCTGGTTGAGAGCTGCTGCAAAGGATATGTTCTGATTTTTTTTTTATTTCCTGCTTAGCTTTTTTATTGTCTCTTTAGAATGGTTTGTAAATGTGCTTTATCTTTATGCAGGGCTTTTTTTTGTCATAGAATGGAGTTCCGGCACTTTTTTTGAATGGAACCTTGTAGGGTAGGCAAGGCGGGTTGTATGATGTGTGTGAGTTCCGGCACCTTTTTTTTTTTTTTTTTTTTTACAAAAAAGCACTGACTTTATGTGTTTATTGATGGCTGATTTATCTGAATGCCAAGCTTCCAGAAATTCCCTAGCATTTTTGGATTTAGCTTGGTCTAGGATGTTCACAGTCTCAACTATGATTTGAGTCGATTCATATGTTGTGAGATAAAGAAGTTTTTATTGTATCTTCTGACTGCTAGTTGGCATTCACGGATGTTGCTCTGCTAGTCTTCGGCCTGTCTATCCTAAAAAAGTAGCTGTTACAGTCTTTACAATGCATGTAAACAATCTATGTGTGTCTTCATATTATGTGTTATAAAAAACAGCTTATCACATATAGATCATACATTCCTATTTTGCTTCATGATAAAAAAACTTATGTTTATATTATATATATTTGAAGTCCATCTCATGTTAGAAGTTTCATGGATGTTTTGGAAAAATTTAGGATTGCCACGATGAAGCTCAAACATTTGTCTTTTCTTCCAACACATAGAGAAGAGAGCTATAAACAGTTAGATTTGAAGAGCAAGAAATGTTTAATATTGATATGGGGAAACACTTAGTCATCAGCCTTTGTTGTGAGAATCAAATTTTATAAATACATTTAAACTGTCTACGTACTTACAAATGTGAAAGTCTGGAAACATACAAGTAATCCTCAACTTACAGCCATTCATTTAATGACTGTTTGAAGTTACAATGGCACTGATAACTGACTTATGGCTGTTTTTCGCATTTATACCTTTACAGCAACAGCAATAGCAGCTGCACTTAGACTTATGTACTGCTCCATAGTGATTTACAGCACCCACTAAGCATCCTCGTGGTCATGTGATCAAAATTCAGCCATTTGGCAACTAGTATGGGAAACCAAGTCAATGAGAAAGCCAGATTCACTTAACAAACCATGTTGCTAACTTAACAACTGCAGTAATTCACTTAACAACTGTGGGAAGAAAGGTCATAAAATGGCGCAAACTCAATTAATAACTGTCTTGCTTAGCAATGGAAATTTGAGGTCAATTGTGGTTGTAAGCTGGGGATTTACCTGTATTCATTTTCTAGTGTAAGAAAATGAACAAAATTTGAAGTGACCCATTTTAAATGATTATTGATATGGCAAGATCAGAACTTGAATATTGTAGTGTCTAAAGCTAAAAAAATCCAAAAGAATTAGCATAAAGCATACAGGTAGTCCTTGACGTACAAGCATTCATGTAGCAGCCATTCAAAGTTATAACGGCACTGGAAAAATGCTTTAACCATTCCACTTATAACCATAGAGCATCCCCACAGTCATATGACCAGACTTTAGACTCTTGGCAACCAGCCTGTATTTATGATGGTTACAGCATCTTGGAGAGGGAGGGTCACCTGGTTGCTATTTATGACCTTCACAGCTAACCTCTGACAAGCAAAGTCAAATGGTTGAAACCGTATCCATTTTAAGAGTGCGTGACTCACTTAGCAATTACAGTGATTTGCTTAACAACTGTGGCAAAAAGGTGATAAAATGGAGTATGACTCATCTAGCAACTGCCGTGCTTAACCACCAAAATTCTTATTCCAATTATATTCTTAAGTTGAATTACTATCTGTAATCCTTGTGTTTATACATACTTTTTTCACTTCAAGTGACATTTGTGTAGAGATTATCACAAATCAGGTTAGATCTGATTATCTTTTGCTTGATGCCACTGTTAAATGAAAATAAATCATTTGAAATGGCTGCATATCAAAACTTGCAGCAAGGTCCCCTCTATTACTTGTGGCAAAGGTTTTAGGAGGTTTCAGGGTCTGTGTTTTAGACTTACTTTTCTGTATTTTATTCAGAAACTAATTATGTAATATTTCAGTCCCTTCTCTAAGTTATTTCACCTCTTCACGTGAAAGAGAGGCGTGATGACCCGTTGCCTGGAGGCCGTACGGGTCTGGATGGGGAGGAACAGACTCAGGCTCAACCCTTCCAAGACCGAGTGGCTGTGGCTGCCGGCGCCTCGGCATAGTCAGCTGACTCCAACGCTGACTATAGGGGGCGAAATTTTGGCCCCCTCAGAGAAGGCACGCAACTTGGGTGTCCTCCTGGATCCACGGCTG
>NW_015386397.1:4743839-4840043 GCF_001527695.2 Protobothrops mucrosquamatus
ATTGGAACACAGCTTCGAATATTTGGTTTTAATTTGGTTTTAGAGGGGTTTTTATTTTTATTGATAT
Organism: Protobothrops mucrosquamatus; assembly: GCF_001527695.2. Classification (NCBI taxonomy): domain Eukaryota; kingdom Metazoa; phylum Chordata; class Lepidosauria; order Squamata; family Viperidae; genus Protobothrops; species Protobothrops mucrosquamatus. Next base: position 4,743,907 of record NW_015386397.1, read on the forward strand.
GTATATCTGTTTTAATATGCTGTGCACCGCCCTGAGTCCTGCGGGAGAAGGGCGGTATAGAAATTAAAATAATAATAATAATAATAATAATAATAATAATAATAATAATAATAATAATAATAATAATAATAAAACAGTGGTGGCGAACCTATGGCACGCATGCCAGAGGCGGCACTCAGAGCCCTCTCTGTGGGCATGCGTGCCGTTGCCCCAGCAGAGTTCGTCAGAGTAGCGAGCATGTGGCGTTTGGAAATGACAGGGCAGGAAGTGAGCGAGCAAGTGGTATTGCCCCCCTGGGGATGTCCCGGAGATGGCGAGGGACTACCCCTACCCCCCTGGCCCCAGCCACGCTCACCAAGTCTGCTGTGACCACTTCAGCCACACCCACCCAGTGGGCGATGCCCCCCACTCCCGCTGAGGGCACCGCAATGCTGATGCAGCCCTGGCACTTTGCGATAAATAAGTGGGTTTTAGGTTGCAGTTTGGGCACTCGGTCTCTAAAAGGTTTGCCATCACTGGGCTAAAACATTACATAACTGATTTCCCAATGCTAACCAAAATGGTTTTTGTTTTGTTTTTTACCTACAAACCCCAACACAGTTTGACTCTAAGTTATCTTCAAGACTGTCTTCTGCAAACAGAACCTTTCCATGCTAGACATTCAGCCTAGGAGATATTTAGGATCCTCCAAGAAGGCTGGAGAAAGTAAGTTTGCAGGCAGATCTTGGCTTCCATCTCTATGAGCTAGCTTATTATTCCTTGCCCCAAATCTGGATAATTTCTCCTTGTTCGTATTTTGGATAGAATAAAAAGTATTCTTTCTGCAAGGTGTTTTAAGTTTAAGTTGCTAGTGCTAGTTTATTTTAACTTTTGAGTATGGTTATTGTTGCTTTTAATTTCTGATTTGATCTATATTTTAATCGGTTGACATTTTCATTTGCTTTGTTATTTTTTACATCAATTTGTAAATTGCCTTTTCAGTGACTTTTTTGGGTAATTTTGCTGTTTGAAAATTGTGACTCACCCAGAATCCTTGGAAGGAGACAGATTACATATTTTATAATGAATAAATCCATAATCTTATTTCTAAAACTACCCACATTCATATCTTTAAATGTATGCATTTGCCACACATATTTTGTCTTTCATCATTGAATGATCTTCAAAATTACCTGTTCCTGAATTCAAGGCAAAACGTTTGCAGTCTACATCAAACAGTTTTTATACTCCCTGTCCCAATAATTTATTTTGCTGGGGAAAAAAAAGGAAGTAAAAGATGATCGGATCAAGAGGAGGAAGGGAAAAGCTTACAGCTATATTTTGACAATGGAATGGATTTTTCAGCCAAATAGCTGCCGTTGCTATGCTTTTAAGTTGGTTGCTATGAGGTTTGGGCACACATGCATGTCAGAATGTTTGGGTAGTTAATTTGACATTCTTTTCAAATCAGTGGAGCTTGAACTTTAAGAGATGTGACATTGTTTAGTTTTATCAGATGGAACTTCAGAGAAAAGTAAAGTATAATTTATGCCACAAACTAATATAAACGTAAGGCTTGTATTTCTTCATTACCAGTTATAGAAGTCATACTTTCTGTCTAGATCCTGTTTATATGATGATACCTGAGTAGTGTGGGAATTGCTTGTATAGCAGCCTTAGTGTTTCAGTAAACATTCCCAAGTGGGAACAATCCTACTGTATGCGGAATGGGACCTTTAGGCTCCTACCCATGGCCACGCCTTTTTCTCCTTAATCCTTCCGCCCCCGCACATTTGCCTCCAGTGTTCCTGTTCGGCTGGCCTACCCCCACCCATTATCCCTGGTCAATGGGCACCGCACCCTCCGCCTCGCGCCCTTCAGCCTGGCCCATTTGCTGAGGCCCCCTTTGTCCCGGGCTTTTGGCCGCACAAGACAGTTAGCCGCCAGCCAATCAGTGGCAGGGAGAGGCCATAATGCTGCAGGTGAATGGCAGCGCACTGTGGGCAATCGCAGGGGCTGTGTTGTGGGGTGGGTGCACAAGCGAATGGCATGGCAGGTGCAGCTTCTCTGATTGCGGGGGGGGGCACAGGTGAAAGGCAAGGCAGGCGTGGCTTCTGTGATTGGGGGGGTGGCCTGGCGTGGGGTAGCTGGCGAATGGCACATTATCTGATACATTCATCTCGTCTATTAAGCAACCAAAGCACCAAATGTCTTGCCTCAGAAACATGTGATTATCATATATTTGTGAAGTGGAGCCTGCCGATTAAATGCATTTAAAATTTAATTTTTTTAATGCTGCTTGCTTACTCAATAAATCCCCTCCGTGAATCAGCAACAACCAAAGTGATTGCCACGCAGTGCCTCAATTATTTATCGCCATGGCTGTTATTAATAATGCTGCTGCAATTTCACTCATAAAAGGGCATTTAATATTTCCTGCCAGTCGGTAGACATATATGCCTGCTGAGAATGCATGTACGTTTCTGGCTGGCTGGCTGGGGAAACCGCAGACCCCAAATCCTTTTCTGTCTACCTTGATTGTGCTACCAAATTTCAGTCACCAGATTGCAATAAATGAATAAATAACCCAGGTCAGGTGACTGCCCCCTCCCATCCCAATGATCACTTTGCTAACCCATTCTAGTCCTTGTCTCTCCTTCCTTTGCTCTGCCCTCTTTCTAATGTGTGTATGTGTGTGTGTGTGTGTGTGTGTTCGTGCAAGCACGGGTCTCCCCCCTCGCAGACCTGCGTCCTCAACAGAGGATTGGAAGAGAGCTGTGACACATTCTGTGACTGGGGGGGGGGGAAGAGTCTCCAAACTTTTTCACCAGTGTTTCTCAATCTTGGGAGGGGAAGGACGGAGAAGGAAGGAAGGAAGAGTTATGGTAGAAGCATTCCAGAGAACCACTGCCTGGGATTGTGGCAAGATGCAGCAAAGGAATGAAAGAAAGGAAGGATGGCTGATGGCCTGGGTATGGTGTCTGATGGGAACGATATCTGGGATGCTGGTGCGACCTTGGCAGCAGGTGCATCTTGACATGTAGGCTTTGTTCAAAAGAAAAATAAAAGAGACTGAAAAAAAATGACCACAAAAGGCTGCAAGAAAGGCAATGAGGGGGGAAGACATAGAGGCAGGCTGTGACACTGTGGAGGAAAAGAAGGAGAGAGACAAGAGAAGCTGGGATGGAAGGTTCTTGCAATCTTCCATGGGGCTGGGACCGGGAGCTGGGGGGCTAGGTGCATCAGGATGAGGGGGGAGGGCCAGTCCACAGTCCCTTGAACCACACCATTTTAGTAGTAAGAAGTGAGAAAAAGAAAGAACCACTCCAAAAAACAGTTTTCCTTAGTTTATTTGATAATTGATATTTTCTCTCATCTGCAAAGGGGGCCTGTTCTATCTCAACACCCCCAAAGTTTCAATTTCCTCTGTATATCTTGATATCAAGATATGCAAATTGAGGTTCCTGCAGAAGGCTTTGGGTTACATGGAATGATGGAGGCTGTTTGAAGACTGGAATGAAAAATCTTTTTTGGCCTAGGGTGTTGACATTGCTCTAGCTTTCATCTGCCTCCCCTGCATCTTTAACAACCCTGAATAAACAAAAGTTGCATATAAATAGTTACAATAGCACTTCAGGAGAACTTAAGATGCTAGATTCACCCCTAATTATCCAAACCTATGAAGGATTTTCCTTCCTTCAAACAGCCTCCATCATTCCATGTAACTCAGAGCCTCCATCCCAACACTCTTAAGGGAAGCCAATAAAATACTGTATGTTGCATTCATTGAGGACAACAAGACTCGGTTAGTGCTGTTGAGAAGAGTTGTGTTACTGCTGTTGAGCAGACTTCTGTCTGCGAGATGGATGTAAATATAACAAGCAAGAGAGGAAGAGAAAAGTTTGTTTCTGATGGGCACCTGTACATATTTGATAAGCTGAGTATAGTTGATTCTTGCCTTACTTTTTGGTGCTGTGAACAGCGTGATAGATGCAACGCCAGAATTCACACAAGACTCAGAGAAGTAATAATAAGAATCAATGAGCATTCACACACCCCACCAGCAGAGCGTGTGGAAGTGGTGCATTTCATGAGTAGCATGAAACAGCGGGCGGAGGACACATTGGAAGGCACATCCGCAGTGTCTATTCTGCAATACCCGCAACCCCAGCATTGCGAAAAACCATCCGCAGAAAAAGGAACGAAATATGGGCGGCACTTTCAGATTGGGTAAGCCTTGATGACCTTGTTTTACCTGAGCAATACAAGATATATTCACCAACTCCTGGATTACAAGAGCCTTTTCTACTAGGAGATTTTGAAGAGGGGTCAAGGAGAATCCTAATATTTGGGCGAAGGACTTGATTGAACATCTTGCAGTCATTTGACACCTAGTATGTAGATGGGACTTTTGCCATAGCTCCAAAACTCTTTGCACAGATGTACGTAATCCTAGCAAAGAAGTATGAGGGAGTGCATTCTGGGTTGTATGCACTTCTTCCAAACAAACATGCTACATATGAGAGGCTGTTTGAGTTTGTTAAAAACCTGATGCCTGACACACAGCCACGTTCCATTCACATGTGATTTTGAATTGTCTGCCATGAATGCCATCAGAAAATGCTTCCCAGAAGTGGCTTTAAAAGGGTGCTTTTTTCATGTAGCACAAAATATGAGGAAGCATTTGGTTAGAGATGGAACCTCACATAAATACAATACAGATGCTGAGTTTGCTGTGAGGGCAAAAATGATTGTGGCCTTGACTTTCATGCCTGTTCCAGACTTGGATGAATACATATGAGCTCTGGAAAATTATCTCCCAGCTCAGCGGCTCTACCTGCTGCACTGGTTTGAGGATACCTATGTAGTTCATCCAGCCAGAAGGGAGCAAGGAAGACAGCCACCTTTGTTCCCAACAGCCATGTGGAATCTTTTCCAGCAAGCACAGAGAGCAGAGAATCATACAAACAATCACTTGGAAGCAGCTCATCAAAGGCATCCAGATCCAACCATTTGGAAGTTTATAGATGGCCTACACAAAGTCCAAGTAGGCAGGGATGCATTTTACGAACAACTCTTATCAGGACATGGTCTGCCAAAGGAACTGAAGAAATACTGCAGTGCAGACCAACCAATTTCCCGGATTGTCAGTGAATATGGCAACCGAAACCCTATCGATTACCTGCGGGCCCTTGCACACAATTGTCAAATAAACTAATAAAAGCGGGTTTCTTTTTTAAGTGATCTTCTTTTTGTCACATATTATTTCTTTGATGGTGTGTGGTTATAGGTGGGATGGTGTTGCTTAAGGGAGTATGAATATCCCAAGAAGTGGTTCAGTGGGAGAGGTAGTCTGGGGCCCTATTTCTTCTCCAGTTTTTTGGGGGGCATCCTGTGTTTATAAGACAAGTATTTTCCATCATGACAGCCAATCACTGCATCTTGCCAGAATCCCAGGCAGTGGTTCTCTGGAAGGGGAAGTCCTGAATGCTTTTACCATAAAGGTCCCAATTGCTGGAAGTGTCCCCAGCAGTTGTACCCCTTGCAAGCACTCTGTGGCAAAGATGGAGCTACTGCCAAGGTCGTACCCAGCACTCCAGAGATCGCTGCTGCCAGACACCATACCCAGATCAGCCAGCCTTCCTTTCTTCCTTCTCACTCCAACCCTCTCCTTCCTTCCTTCCTTCCTTCCTTCCTTCCTTCCTTCCTTCCTTCCTTCCTTCCTTCCTTCCTTCCTTCCTTCCTTCCTTCCTTCCTTCCTTCCTTCCTTCCCACTCTTCCTCCCAAGATTGAGAAACCCTGGCAAAAAAGTTTGGAGACTCTCCCCCCCCCAGTCACAGAATGTGTCACAGCACTCTTCCAATCCTCTATTAAGGGCGCGGGGCTGCGGGGTCCTAGACTCTAATGTATGGCCTTGTCTGAATCTTTTCACCATTTGCACTTGAATTCAGCAAAAACATGCCATGGCAATATCTTGCTTTCTTCCGTATCTCTGTGACTTTGCCTTCTTCTCATCCCCAGCCCATGAGCGGGAGATGTTTAAATTGCTCTGAACTGTACTAGCATTACCGTAGTACTGTTCTTACTTTAAGCCATGTAATAGTAGTTTCAAGGTATGTAAAAGCTGATATGCTTTGCAACCCATATTATTGTTGGAAATTATCAGATGACCTTGTAGAGATGAAATCTTCCCACAGATGCAGGGTGGAGAGGGAGATTACCTGGACTCCACTGGAGATCAAAGGTAAGCAAAAAGGATCTCTGAGAAATTGTGCTTACTTTCCTTAAGGCACATTTGGAAGTAGTAACAACACAGAAGTGCAGTAGTAGTAGATCCCATTCAGTAACTGGTATATGGTACCAGTCCATGCATTTTCACCAACCTTGCAGGAGGGTAGTGTGCATATAGAGCACCCACCTTGGCTCTTTCCTGTGAAACAAGCCAATGGAAATAGTGGCTCAGGCTATGTAATAAGTAGCCTAACAGTGATGCTAGTAATCACAGGATTTCTTTCTCAGCTGGTCAATCAAGCTCTTGCGTTTGCCACCTACAAGCCTTGCTATTATATTGAATGGCTTCAAAAACTTATGAAGAGGATGGTCATGTAGGAAGGCTGGGCTGGGTGAATAAGAATTATGAGCGCTGCATGCCTCTCTTAGGGCTTGAGTTATGCTTCATGCAAGCCTTGCAAACATTGGCTGAAGCAGATTAATGTAGAACTGTGCAAGAGTACTAGAAGTCTATGGAGCTTCCCAATCATCCAGATCATGGTTGTCCCAAAGGTGCTTTTAAGAGGCAACTAGACTTTCTTTGTTTACAACACAATTCTTTCAGAAGTTCCATTTGCAGTATTCACATGATCCTGAAGGCACAGATAAACCTCCAAATGGCTTCAACGACTCTCAGAAAGAGTGCTAATGAACAGAAGACTGCAAGGAATATAAATCCTTCCATTCTCCACCAATAAGTCAGAACTGAAGAAGCTTCTTGGATGAGAAACAAAACATCTTCAAGGAAAAACAAAGAAAGTCCAGTTGCCTCTTGAAAAAGCATCTTTGGGACAAGAGTACTAGAACCACACTCTTCCACTTTGCATTTTTAATGCATGTAATGGAGCTCCCTGTATGTTCCTTTTCACTTCCCAATGTTCAATTTCAAAGGACACAGAAACTCAGTCATTAGACCTCACTCTATTCACACAGCACTATCATGAGCAGTGTATATATTTTCTTGCTGGCATTAATATTTAGGAAGCACATCTAGAGGAATGAACTAAATACTCTGTTTAATATGCCCTTTAGTCATCACCACAATTCACCAATGGATAATGTAATAGAGGCAGAATAAGAAACAATAACAAGAGCACCAAGGTTCATGCAAGCATAATTATAAGAAGAATAGGAACACTGAAAATTCTGTTTTGGTTAGGATGTGAATTGGCTCAGGAAATTATGCCTGCATGAACCTCAACCAACCAATTCAGGGATATGCCAGCTATAACTGAGCTATTTAGAAGCTGAATTTTTCTATGGCAAAATAAGATGACATAGATTAAGACTGCCATCTCACAAATTTTAACCATTTAAAAAAGGGGGTAGAATGTATTTTTATCTCCCTGCCCTTCATATGGACCACTGATCACTTAGAAATGTCTGTTATATACTGTACATACTTTCCGCAGAAGCTGCATGCCAATGTCCCCTGAAAGAAATATATTCCATTCCACTGAACTAATTTGTGAAATTGCTAAAAGGCTTTATTTATGACACAGATTTTACAAATGAATTAGCCAAGAACAAGATAATGTTTCCTAGCAGATCGCATTTTTGGAAACCTCAGAGCCTAACTAAACTACAAGCTTAATCAATTTAACAGTAGAACAGCTGCAGTTATAAAGTGTGAAAGGAGGAGCAAACAAATTTACCAGAACCGTTACCGAATCCCTAGGATTCTTTCATACTCATAATTTTCCTTCTAAACATGTATGTTTGAATGGAAGAAAATGATGTAAATTAGTGGAACTATTGAAGTGTCTTTGATATTATATGCACTATGAAAAAGGCAGAGCTTAGGGACTAGTTAAAAAAAGGCAAAGGAACTTTTTTACTGTCCATAAATAAACATCCATCTCTAGATTGAGGGTTGGCTGTGTCGCACCAGCAAGTATGGAGTTCACAATACCACTAGATGGCACCCACTGACCACAACATTTTTGAGAAAAAATATTATTATTATTATTATTATTATTATTATTATTATTATTATTATTATTATTATTATTATTATTATTATTATTATTACTTTTAAAACATGGCTGAAATCTTTCCAGGTATGCTGGGATTGTAATTTTCAGAACACTCATCGTGTGCATGAATTTTGGCAGGAATAGTTCAAGTATATTTGGAGGACAAAAACTGGTACTGTAATCTTTTTGTCACAGAAGGCAATCAATTAGAAAATGTATTCTTAATATAGGTAAATAAATAGAGGTAGAGTCACATATAATCCTATTACTGGAGATAAGCAAATGTGGCTCAGAAAACCCCTAAACTGTATTCAGTCCTGATATCTGCGTAGGCTTGGAATGAAATAGGACTGATTTGATAAATACCAAAAAATCCTCAAACTTTGAACTAGAGGGAGAAGTTCAAAAAAGATCCCGGAAGGCAGCCGTGGCAAACCACTTTTTTATGGTTGTCAAAAAGCTACATGGATAAAACCATGAAATCACCAATAGCCAAGTTCACCTAGGAAACTTTTATTTGTCTAATTTTTAAAACTTTTATGTTTTGTTTCTGAAATTCTTACTCTTTAATTCTCAGTATGTTGAGGAAGTGGGGAGGTGGAGTGAAGATACCATCCAATAGCTATTTAACTGCTTATTTCATTCAGATTATTATGAGGAAAGCATTTCCCAATCTTAAAGATAAGAAGCATGAATGTGCTTCTTGTGCTAGGGTGCTTTTTACAATGTTTGCTGAACTTTTGATCAGGCAATTTTGCACAATTAATTTGAAAAACGGCTGCTGTTGCTTTTTAAAGAGTTCTACTTTGATCTATTAACTTGGCTTGGCAAGTCTTATTAATGACAGAGTTTGGTGGATCAAAGCAAAAGCATTTTACAACGAACTGGGACTAGATTTAAAACACTCTTTAGTGGCATTTTGGCAATGCAGTTTTCAGCACAGCTTGGATTCTTTACAGGCCAATTAGCTTCACAAAGTTCTTGGATACACACTGGTAAAATAGTTTGCTTTCATCTCTTAAGTCTTATCTCCTGGAAAAGCCATTGTATAGATAATACTGTAGAGGAAATAGCAATAAACGTCTTCTAAATAAGAAGAAAGTTTTCAAAAGTAATAGAAAAACCAGTGACAAGCAGTTCACGGGAGATATAAAACTGTAAACTTGGAAGTGCCCTCGAAGGAAAGCAAGGCTTATAAATCAGAGAAAGTTGTGATTAGATAATCATATCTAGAATGCAAAATCAAATCAGTGTTGATGCACCCACAAACTAGCACAAAGCAAAACAAATATAACAGTAGGTCTAAGGATGAGAGTAAAATAATTAAAATAAGGGACAAGTATAAAATAATTAATTTTAACTAAAGGAAGTTTTAAAACTAAATAATGCCAATTAACAATAGACCTAAATATAAAACTAAAAGAATTAGAATAAATGAAAGGTTAGAGTTTTTTTAAAAAGCAAATCAATTACAATAAATGATTCATTTGGCAGCTTGGCCAATGGAAAAGTCAGTCAATTTTTAAACTTAGTGCTAGTATCTGACAGACCATAATCAAGTAGGTACAACTGTTCTTAGTTACAGGTAGTAACTTGTCTAATGACTGCCTTGTTTAGCAAATCTTCACAGTTAACAATGATGGAAAAGTAATTTTAGAACCAGTCCTTGCATTTATGCCCTCTGCAGGTCTATAAAGCAAAGGAAAGCTGAAGTAAGATGATAAGCACAGTCACCGTTTCACTTAGTAACTACTTCACTTAATGTCTGAGTTGCTGGTACCAAATGGTTTCATGAAATCAGGACTACCTGTACTCTGTGTCTTACTTTACATGCAATACCTGGCAGTATTGCCTCAGGGTTATTGTCGGAAAGCAAAAGCTTTGCTTATTGCTAGATGGTAAATCATGCAATGCTGTGAGGGGTCTTTGGTGCTCTCTGAGCTTGCTTGTATCTTGCAGATGTTTCATTACTCAAACTAGGTAACATCATCAATACAGGTGATCACTATACTGAGGATGTTACCTCGTTTGGGTATTAAAATTGTGCAAGAAAACAAGCAAGCTCATAGAGCACCAAGGACCCCTCATTTCAACCCTGAGCTACAAATAGTCTCCTTTACATGTAATGTTATTCAGAAGGAAAGTAATTAGAACTCTGGGTGGGCTCCTGTAAAAGTAATAATAGAGGAGGACATGCCCATTAGAGTCTACTTATTCTGACTCATAGAGGCAAATGCCTAATACCTGGCCATCTTCTTACAGCTACCTTTCTGATGCACCAAGCAAAAGGCATGGCATTGGATTAAAGTAGAAGCCCTTCTCTATTTGGGACATAGAAATGCAGAGATACAACAGCTGATGCCATAAAATATCTGAAACTGATACTCCATGAAGAGCTGGAGGACAATTTGGTGTTCTATATCAAACAGGCACTACTTGAACATTATTGTGCCTTGCTTGAGTAAATAAGATGAAAGGCCAAGAAATGAAAAATTGAAATGTCTACTCTCATATTTGCAACATAACCTGTAGCAAAGAATGTCAGTCTCAGCCAGTAATTTAATGTGGCATGTTGTGTTTTGTTTCTATTCTTGCTGCTTTTATGGTGGGATTAGAGGAGGAGGGGAGATTTTTGGAAAATTGCTTTTCAGGTGAAAATCCAGATAACTACTAGATGTAGAAAACTGCTGCATCTAGTAGATTTATTGGATTTTAGCAGCCCAGATTTGGTACCCCCTGGGTATAGCTATCATATAATTGTATACTTTGGTATCACTCTTACCTTAATTGACAACTACATTCTAAAGCTGTGACCAAAAAAAGGTAGTTTTGAGCCAAGAATCCTATCTTTCTTCCATTCATCAAGATTAGAATTGTGATTAGGTATTATATAAGAAAGAAGACTTGACAAATAGCCTTAAGTATTTTAGTTTTCAGTTAAGAAAAGGATAAGTCATTTTCTGTTATACAAAGATTTTAGTCCATTTCAATGGGCTGAAAAAAAAAGCAAAAAAAAAAAAATCCTTTAGGTGCCAGGCGAATATCTATCCCAATATATGTTTTGTGTTCCAGGTCTCCTTAGTTAAAGAGTTCCATCTGATGGGAACCAGGAAGAGAGCATCCCTGCCATGGACCCATCCTCTGGAATATCTTTCCAATCCATTAGATTAATAAAATACCTTTCACCCAGTAAAGGTTTTATTTATGAACTTTAGTTCTGCTAAGATGCCTAAGATTTAAAAGCACCCCTTGTGATTGCAGGCAGCTAGCAAATGTCCCATTCAAGAACAAATATACACTACAGCCATACAAAATTGCATGGGAAGTTTTAAAAGCTATAGTGCAGGTGATGAACAAAAGAATTGGAGTGCAGGAGTGGCCAGAGAACACAGTCTTCTGAATCAGCAAGGGAGAGATAAATTTCTGGTTGACGTCTTCTGCTAAGGATACTTAAATTGTTTTCCAAGAAAAAATACAGTAAATTATTTATTATGCAAATGAATGTTATGTTATGCTAATCAATTGCTTTGTTTTTCTAACTGCGACATTCAGAATGTTGCTCAGCTCTTCAAAAAAGCTCAGGGTTGTGTATGTGTGGTGATGATGGTAGTGGTGGTGATTTTTTTTTTTTTAATGTAGGGGTAAAGATATCAGACACAAGCTCTCTGATTTTTTGAAATCCATTGATTCTAGTGGGAAATTTTAAAAATTCTTAATCATTTTAGCAGAAACCAATAAAATATAAAACTGAGCTGGATGGCTAAATTCTGTCCAAAACGCCAATGATAGCATAAGTTAGTAGTTTTGTCTGCATGGATACTTTTTATGCAAACCTAAACATTGAAGTTTTTCTATGCCACTTTTTGCTTTTTACTATTTTTACTATTTTACTATTTACTATGTAGATGGAAACCAGAAATTCTGCTGGAATTTCAGGGTAATTCCAATCACAACATGAAAACAACCTTTCCTGGAAATGTGAGCCAGGACGCAACCAAGAAAATATTCCCCTTGCATTGGAGTGGTATGCATAATCTCATTCCATTCAAACACACGTTCTTTTGAAAACTAGAAGAGTCAAATGCAGAGACCTCCTAGTCATTCAGGGAACATAGTTTCTAATGAAAGGTGGCCCTTTTTAAACAATTCTGTGCAAAACTTCAAATGGAATTCTTCCAGTGGCATTTTGTTCATGTCTAAGCTTGGCAGAAGCAGTTAAAAACATTTAAACTTTATTTAGCCTTGGGTCTTGCACTGATCCCGTACTGTATCTTTCACCATCTCTACTGGCTCTTTTGTTCTATCCTAAATTGAAAATGTGTGAATAGACAGGTGTTAGCTTTGCAGCCTGCCATTCTTTTCCAAACAGCAAATAAACCGGTGTCCATAAAGCTAAAGAATTTTCCCCTCCCACACAAAGTACAGTAAATGAACAAAGACCACACACATCTAAGGGGAAAGGGGATGCAATTCCCTCTTTCCCCAAATTGGAATGCCCAATAGCCAGGATTTATATACCATTGGGCTTGGAAATGCAATGCCAAGTTTTAAATATCAAGACGAAAAATATTTAGAATGTGGCACAGATATAGATTTTAACATAAAAATGGGAGTCAAAGATAATGATCAGAGCTAATGACTGAAATCAGGAGAGAAGAGTAGCAAATTTGGACATGTAATAACAGCTACAAAAACCCTCCACTACCTATTTCCACTGACTCAATGATATTATCCAAGCATATCAGAGTACCAGCCCTCTGCTATATGGTACATTGGCAGAGATTCATCTAGTCATCTTTCATTTTCTCCTTCCTGTTTCACCAATACTGCTGTCTAGCCAGACATTTCTTTAATTAGCTAGATGTATGCACTGGTTCCCTGGCAGCCTTTATAGCTGCTATAGTAACATCTTTGCCTCAGCTTAGTCTTACTGGTGCCCAGTGAACTTCTCCACTCACGCCTGCATCCTTGTGAGTTTTTTTATAGTCCTTGGAGTGCATCTCAGATAATCTCACATTCATCCTCTGATGCACACAGGATGCACTGAACAGCCAACTGGAGGCTACAAATTAGAGAGCACCGAGACCCAGGGATATGAGGGGAAAATGCTCTAAGAGCAAGTCCGTGGATACTCTCATCAAGTCTGAACAATGTACCCATTCAATATGAACATATATCTGAAAACATTAATACAAGAATTGCCAGACTTTCTTTCCTTTCATATCCTAAAAGGATTTCACGTTGCTTTAATTTACTGGAGGTGAAAGATTTTTTACTTATAATATCAGGCAACACAAAAGTGAGGCACTGCTCTCCCCCCTGTCCCGCATCTATACCCCTGAAGTCTGTTTCACATGCCGTACAGGTTCCAATTCATGCTCCATTTGTTGAATGGGAACCATACACTAAGAGTACATATACTTCCGATCTATATAAAAGTAATCTAGGAAAAACTAGGCAACAGTGAGAAAAAAATAACCCCTTAATTAATGGGGCAATTATAGTCTAAGAAAGCAACTCACATTACCTTTGTAGTGTAGAGAAGCCACATTGCTGCTCTATAGAAAATGAAAAGGTAACCTGAGACGACAAAGTTACAGGGGAAATTGCTTTAGAAATAAAGTAAGGTTGGGTTGATATAATGAGCATTCTGCTTTTTAAACTAATTTTTTTTTTACAAATATCTTCAGTGTGGTATGAAACAAAACTTAAAACAGAAAAACGATATTGAAGGTAAAATATAAAAATATTCAAATATTTAAAAATGCACCCTGAATAAGTCATTTAGACTTTGTTTGGATTAGCTCTCTTCCCAAGTATTGCAGAGAGAATGCTAACATAGGGAAACTCTTAAGTACAGGAATGATCAAAGCAATAATGCCTGGCAAAATAGCTGCATTGTGAAGTAGCATAGTCCAGAATCCAGCTAGCCACATAGAACAACACACCAATTTAGTGACCTTCATATATGCAGGACCCCAGCTTCAATAATTTCAAACCAAAATAATGGGATTGGTAGACTACTATCTGAGTAAAGTACCAGGCTGGGGAAGGCTTGCAGAGAATGTATCTTAATATCTAAAACCATCTTACATTATCATACCTGACATTAGGAAGTACAGCTTCTGAGAGCATGATTTTGAGGTGTTCAAGCCTTGAACTTTTATTCTTCTAGGAAATTAAGCATCTTTAGCATCCCTGAAATGGGATATATTATTGCAACCGGAAATGAAAAGAAGGGAAAGCTACTGCTTCTCAGGACACAGACAAGGAGAGGAAAGTACGTTGATACAATTAAGCAATTCTCACTTTGCATCCAACAATCCCTTCATTGTTCCTGCTGAGAAACAACTTCATTATATCTGCCTGGTTAGATAAGACAGCTTTTCTGTTCCTGCTTCTCTGTGTGCCTGTCTTTCTCTTCTCTGCCCTCATATCTTTGTACCACTGAGTCAGTTGATACTATACTTGCCAACCCCATTCTATTTAATGTTTTGTAACTAGAGACCTTGAGAAGAGGAATTGAGAGAAAAGCAAAATACAGTCCAACTTTTTGTACTACATAGAAGCTCTTTCCAGATAATCTTTTTATCAGATGTGCACCTAAAACTGTTCCAAACTCCACTATCTTATTTTAATTAAAGGTACAGACTCAAAGCTTTAATGTAGCCAGAGCATTATACCTTGAAGCCTACCATGTGAAGATATCAGAGTTAGGAGAAGGGGGGCAGTTACTGGAGTGCCTCTTAATGTTATCTCTTCTTAACAAATCTCCTTTGATTTTTGAGAGCTATGAGTTTGTTTTTGGAATAGAAACACGAGGAATGGGGGAAGCTTCAATAACCGATGTTTGTCTATCAAGGAAACTGGATTCTTCAGCTCAATATTTACTTAAAGTTTTTCTCAACTTTTCATTGCCTATCCTTTCTGCAAATCCTTGGTTAAAATCAAAGAATCATCACAGTTACACTTGTTAGCACTTGTTAAATAAATAGATACTTTCAGTTTTACTGAGATAAACTTCTGTCTGATTTCCATGCACAGAGCTAAAATGCAGATACAAATGTGACTGCATCCTAAGAGGTATGCTGAGGCATTTGCTGACTAAGTGGGACAAATTGCAGAATCAAAAAGAGGCCAAAAATCTTTCTGAAAGAACTGCTGTGTACATGCTTTTAGTTTAATTTTAATCATTAATTTAAATTAATGATTTATCTTCCCATTTGTTGCAAATAGGACTCTATTTTTTTCATAGAAATAATATTTTTCAGTACTCATATCACACTATCTGTCCCATATTAGCTTATTCACCACAGCTTTTAAGTACTGTATTCCAGAAGCAGGATCAGTTACCAGTAGATGCTTGCAAAACTGAATATGATCTAAAGAATTTCATACATAGAAAATAAATATAATTCCATTCCAGTCCAACATAAACACTTATTCAAAAATCCCAATATGATGACGGATGTGGTATTTTAGCCCAGAACCTCTACCTATCCCATCCCATGTAGGTAACAGGCTTTTGAGGCAGCATCTGACAGATATCTTGCTTTTTCCTAAAGCCTGATGCTCACAAGGTGGGCTTTTTGGTGTTTTTCTAAAGATGTAGTTCTTCAGTAAAGCCAACATCATGCACAAAATTGACACTGACAAAAGTTTAGTAGCTACTATAAGATTTTGTGCCCTCTCTTAAACAATTAGTTGAATCACATCTTGCTAAGATAATGGAATAACATGCATATCAACATGCATAACATGCTGATAGAAAACAACCTGTTGTAAAATAAACTAAGAAAGCAGTTTATGCTGTCCACAGGTTACACAGATAACCCAACTGCAGAGGTAGTGAAGTGGTCAGTTGATGAAGAAATAAAACTTTGAACTTGGGGCATTGATCAGGATTAATCTTGCACAACCTTCCTTTAAAGCAGGTATGTCAAACTCGCGACATCACGTGACGTCATGTGACGTATCACAACTTTTTTCCCATTGCCGGCAATGGGGTGGGCGTGGTTTCATCGTGATGCATCCGGCCCGTGGGCCGATAGTTTGACATGTCTGCTTTAAAGGAAGATTTCAAATAAATGGTTTCTGGAAAAAGAAATGGTTTCTCCCTCTCTTTGCCAATAAAGAAGTAAGGTGGGACTGGGTAAGCAGTGTCTATGGATAGTGAAATTACTATGTACTAGAAATGTTTTGCAAAAACATGATTTTTAGATCAGATTTATCTGACATGAAATGCTGCTTCAAATTATGGTTTAAAGCAGAATGCATCAAATCAAATCAAACAGTCCTATTAATACATGGGATGAAAGCACATGCTGTCCAACTCTAAGTACTTTTCATAACATCATTGCAAGAAAGCCACATTAAGATATCATATGCAAGCTATGTTTCAAATCAAGGCATATTCTGCATACAATGATACAGAAATATTGTATATAAGCACTAGTTAATAACTAAGCAAAGGAAAATATTATAAACCTACACAATGCCTCTAGCCCTAAGCATCTAAGCACCTAATAAAGACAGGTCCCAAAAAGCACAACAACACAGTGCAATATTGTAAAAATACAAAATCTTCCTCAGCATCGGTGGTAGGTCAGTCAATCAATGATTTTGAAACTGGGTGAGTGGATAGGAAACCGAATATCCAAATATACAGCTCCAGTTCATCCTACTTTACCGAACCCCATCTCATACTTATCTCCTATTGATTTCTATCTTTTTAAAAGCTCTGCTCTATGATTACATTGGCAAATAAATGTTTGTAATCCTCTAACTCTTGCTACATCTTTCTGTCTGAAACACATACTTCTTCCAGTAAAGATGATGGAATCTCCCTCTCTAAGTGAACTTCCCTCACTAAAAGACAATATTAATGCTATTAGGTTTTTTGGCATTTTCCAGCACTGTTTTTTATTCAGAAGATGGTCCCAGAAATATATTTCAAATTTCATAATGAGAAAGATCTCTAGGTAGAAAATAGTATTTGAACAGTATGAAAACCAGAAAAGTAAAAACATTTCCCCAGATTAATTCTTGGACAATTTACAACCTCATTCTTTTAAACTAGGAAGTAAAAAGTAGGAAGAGAGTAGCAGTAATGAACAAGCAAAGGGAATCATTACTTGCAGTGAGAATGAATTACTTTGGAGGCTATTAGTAATATAATAATCTAATACATGGGGCCAATGTTATTGAATTTCCACTTTATATGAGATGTACAAAATCTTCAAGCATAAAAGTCCACAGAAGGGAAATATCTTTGTTTTCTGTGGGATGGGAGGATGTTAAAGATTTATGATACCTTCCCTAATCGATTATTTAGAATAGGAGAGCAAGCAGGTCAGCATTCGCAAATGCTGCAGCAATACTGTAATATTGTTTTTGATTTTGCTCTTCACTGGGCTTTCTCCTACTATTGTAAATGCTGGAAATCAGCTTTATGCACATGAATGACAGCAGCAAGAGGGCTTATGCACACACTAACCCCATTGTCATATAAGCAGAGAGAGATTGTGTCTACATATTTGCCTTGATCCCTTGGAAATTCTGCCACAACCAAAGTACCAGATGCACCATGTTTCAAATAGCTACCTTCTGGATTTGAAAGATGAAATCATGGCATACCTGAATCAGACTTTCTCTTGCAGTTATTCCCAACTGGAGGAGGAGGAGGAGGAAGAGGAGGAAGAGGAGGAGGAGATGTTGCAGGGACATCTAGGAATAATAGTCTTGGAGGAGGTGATTCCAGCAGCACTGAAGCCAATGAGGCAATGACTGGCTGAGGCAGATCCAGCAAACCACCAGGATTCCTGCCTGCCTACACTGATAATTCGTTAGACTCTAAAGTCCAGCCCTACTCAGACCAAAGCACATGTGTGCTTTAGAGGTCCAATATTAGAAAACTCAGCTCAGTAAGTCAGATAGATTGACCAAAAACAAGCCAGCAGAAGAATAGACTCAGTAATATGCCTCTGTTTGTGCATTTGGGTGGTGTCTTATTTATTGACCTGACTCCCTGACAGCAAATGCTGGGAGCAAATTTCCAAGCCTGAACTCAATCATGTTTACCTTGTTATGCTGTGCTTTGAACTCTGGTTTCCACTTCAACATGCCTTTTTTCTTTTCCCTTGAATTAGTTGTTTATTAGATCCTTGGTCTCAATCTGTGCCAGTCTTTGACCATGTTAGAGTTGCTGCTGTTAGATATAGGTAAAAAGGATCTGAGTCTGTATATCACTCAACTGTGGCAGGTATCCAGCTTGCCATCTTTTTTGGCTGGCAGCCAGCAAAGCTGACAGAGAAAAGTTGATCTCTGAAACTCCCATCTGCCATGTACTATAATGGTAAATCAGCCATTCTTATGGTGCATAATCCCAAATTAATAAACTGAGATATGCTTTTCTCCTGTGCTAGGTTTTTTTTTTTTTAGAGGGTTTATACAACTCAGACTTCATACCCTAATTTTGGAAAAATATTCTAAAAACAAGAGTTGGCATCTTCAATCTTTTACTATATCATTAAAAACAACAACAAGATGGCCCAGATTAGAATCTGTGTGTGCTAGCCATTTTGAAAGCCAAACTCTTACATTTCTTCCTTTCAGTTCCAGAACATGCCAGTATAAGTAGGTGATTCAGCACAATTTTAGTGCATCAAATTTCAGGTCCATACCCAGTGTCTCATGAAACCACTGTCAATTATTAGTCAGAATCAATTACATTAATTAAATTTTGGGATTGATTCAGTGTAAATTAGCTGCCTATCTTTCTAGTCCCAGCAGGCAACCCAGTCTAGGAAATGAATTGTGAATGTTGGGTATTCAAGACCTCAAAAATACATTTTGAGGAATTGCTGCAAGTGAGGATTGCTACAGAGCCAAGAAAGAAATGCAAGGAAACAGTGATAGTTTGTTTCAAATTTTGGAAGAGCAAATGGTTTATTTACATAGAGAAACAGATTCTCGTTTTCTCTGAGGCCTAACCTTCCCTATAATGATCACATGAAAGGGCCTATCCAGAAGAAAAATGAAACATCTGCCTCGGGCAGCAGAGTGAACATAACAATGTAGAACTGAAAACAAAACTGACTGATAATCCACTGAAAATGGTCGTTTGCAGCTCCCTCTCACTTCAATCTATATAAAAATTGTTCCCAATGGCTTAAGTCCCATGCTAATTTGTGGGAAGATGTTTTGATTTTCCTTTCCTGCACATAAACATCTCTTGGACTCAATGTGCATAGGACACCTTCGTCACTATAAGATTGGCTCAATCCATACTGCAGTGGTCTGTGAGGACAGCTTCAGATATTTGACTAAATAGGCTAAATAGGCTTGAAGAGACAGGCAAGCATATCCATTGCAAGGATACTCACACACTTAGAGAAATGTATGGACACTGACATACATTCAGGAAATGTATGGACACTGACATACATTCAGGAATTCTTCTGATTCCTTAGATAAAGGTCACCTTTGGATCTATACATTGCTTATCCAACAAGAATCCTCTTAAACACCAAAACAGCATCAATTGCCTGTAGACAATCATTTTCCCTTCCTGCTCTTGACCTCTAAATCCTAACCTTATTTCTAATTTTATTTTCACTTACTTATATCCCGCCTGATCAAAGAATTTCAATATTCTTTTAAACCCAAATGTCACTTAGGCTAAAAAATTAATCTGCTGGAAGTTTAAAATGCTAACCATTTTGTCAGGATTATCCCAATTAATCCAGAATTAATCCTAATCTTTACATTAACAGGATTAATGTTAAAATCAGATTAGCAGGTAGGCTGCATATCCCTAGCGCTGGAGGGGGATGATATTCAAGGGTGCAAAAAATGAATGTTTGTTGAAGATATAATGGATTACCAAGACTATATGGAAATGTATTAAAGAAGGTAAAAATACACTGTGATAACCATACAAAATTTAAAACAATACAATAATAATAATAAATATTTTTGGAATGTTACTTTAAAAGCAAGCTCTATTAAGTTCAATGAAACATATTTTCAGATAAGAGGAAGCAGGATCGTAGTCTTTAGTATTTTACAATTTACAATTGTAGCCAATTGTAGACTGGAGAACCACTTCTCTGAAATGGTATAGAGTTTCCTGTCTGAGCAGGGGGTTGGACTAGAAGACCTCCAAGGTCCCTTCTAACTCCACGATTCAATTATTCTGCTATTCTGTCTAAATCAGCAATGATAAGCAAGATTCCTTGTACAGAAACTCTTGGCCAGATTAAAGACTCAGTTTCCCTGAGATAACGTTGCCCCATTTCAGTTTTTTTTTTCATTTCATTTCATTTCACAGTATACATTTAAGGACTTCTAACTAAGGACCTCTTCACTTTTAAGGAGAGCAAAGTAAGAAGATTCTATGCATTTCATCCTACTTCACATTCTTTTTTAAAAAAATACCAAGCATTTCATCCAATGAAATGACTGACAAAAAGAAGTACTTCTTCACAGAATTTACACTTTGCACCTGCTACAAGAGCTGGGATAGGCATTATTAGATGGCTTCCCCCACCTTTTTTTTTTTTTAAAAAAAAGGTGAGGTTATTTTTTCCCAGATGAAGTGCTGGATTAATGTACTTCATAAATAAGGCACCCACACAGAAGTTATTTATTACTGGCTTTTAACCAAGGCAACTAAAACAAAGCCTCAGCATTTAGCAGTGGAAACAGAGCAATTTTTTTAAGGCTTTGACTAAATCAGTAAGACTTAGGTGATTTTAGGCTATAATTGCATAAAAGAATCTAAGGTCCACAAGTTATTACACAATTTTATCTTCAAGGTTTAACATGAGAGGAGACAATCCAATACCAGAAATGTCTTTAAAGGTAGTTCTACTAGGTTCAACAACTACTCAAAGTTACAATAGCACTGAATGAGAGGGATTTACAACCGGTCCTTGGAATTCTGGCTGTGACTGTGCCCCCAGAGTCATGTCATCATGATTTGGACATTCAGTGTCGTGGATCACAATTATGACATTGCAGTGAGCCGTGGTCATGTGAATAAGATTTGCTGACTTCCCACAAGCAAAGTCAATGGGGAAGCATGCAGGAATTTGGAAGCTGCTCTTACTGTTGTTGCTTTTTTTGCCTGTCCCCATTGGTGACCATATACACCTAACTGTACTCCAGAGCACCTGCCCATGGAACCCACCACCTGCCCATGGATCACATCCTAAGCTCTTACTTGCTGGCCTGGGACTCTTTCCTCTTCCTGCTTAACTACCTGTGTAGTCCTGGGATTACAACAGCAACCCCGACTGCCAGGACTGCCTTTGCTATGTAACACAATCACGTGACATCACACTTTATGAATGCAGGTTTCAGTAATGGAAATTGTAACCCAAGAACTATCTTAGTCAGTACATCTTGCATCAAAGTTCTAATTCTAATTTCATTAGAAAAGATGACAAAAATATAGTCCCATTGGAATCAATCCTCCCCCAACAATAAGTATGTCACTCAGAGGAAGATTTTATATACTATCCTTCAACTGGCAAGAAGATGTATCTCTCCCAAAAGGGAATTCCTCAGCCAATGTGGCCTCTACAATTTAAACACATCTGGAAAATGCAAACCTGTCTCATAGGCTCTGATTTCAAAACTGTCAAAGTACAGAGAGGATTGTTCTATTACCTTTCAATCTGTTTGTAATTTTCCTCTTCTGTTTCAGGCAAAATCAGGACCCTGTAGAAGCTAATGCAAAAACATTGCATTCTGAGAAAACTGCCCAAACATTACATACAAATAATCCAGGAAAGCACTGTAAATAAGAAAAATGTACAGACACCATATCCTCTGACATGAAGACTCTTACCCAAGATGTCAGGTGCACAATAGATATTTAGAATGTTTTTTTCATGTTCTCTACCACCTTTCCCTCATAACTTGAAAACTGAACTAAAGTACTATACGTTTCCAGGGATAAAAACTGATTCATATTAAACTTTTGTTGCCAAATATGCAAAGTGTGACTTGCAAAATTTAATCATTACCAGGGCAAATTCCTTAGCAGTAACTGCAACAGTAGCCCAGATGTCATTTAGAGAGCCAGCTGGTCTGGCTTTCAGGGTTCTGGTTGCATTTGGACAGAAGTTGGTAGGCATTAATCCTCCCTGATATTTGCCTGGTTTGTTGGAACAGACATCTCTGATGCACACAGTTCCAGTTCCCCAAACTCCCAAGTTTGCAAATAAACATTCAGTATCTGCAAGGTGAAACAAAGGTTCTTCTTTGACAGCAATCACTTTTGACCCAGCCGTGCTGAATTAAGTGAAAAAAAAAATCATCTTTCTAGTATCAAACATAGGACAATGTATCCATTGGGAAGATCCCTGATGCGGGGCTTGCTGAAATGAACAAAACCCACACTTGATAAAGCAATGTTCCTCTAAACATGAGCAGAATGTATTTATCTAGTCACTTTAATATTCAAATTTCCACTACAACACTGTCCTACAATTGTATTGTGAGAGCTCAGTTTGAGAAAAATAAAAATAAAGAAGTGTATAGAATTGCA
This sequence comes from Protobothrops mucrosquamatus, assembly GCF_001527695.2. Taxonomy (NCBI): domain Eukaryota; kingdom Metazoa; phylum Chordata; class Lepidosauria; order Squamata; family Viperidae; genus Protobothrops; species Protobothrops mucrosquamatus. The sequence goes on from NW_015386397.1 coordinate 4,766,689, forward strand.
TTTTCAGTCATCAATAAGATAACCACAGACTACCAGTGAACTTTAGAGATTATGAAAAGAGTGTGTGATTTGGAGGTGAGACATGAGTCTCATTCATTTAAAATTACTCACTGGACGTTAAAGGTTATCTAATACACACAAAGGCTACACAAGCTGAGAAAAATGCTTGAAAAACGATGGAGGAGAAATCTTTTTTAAAAGTCTTAGCAAGCAAAGTTGATGATGGATTATTATTATTTTTGTACACTGAAGCTTCCTTCCTCTGGTTGCTGGAGCTGCAGTTGCTAGGTTACTAAAGGGCCACTGAGTACCAAAATGCATTTGGATGATTGGTGATAGAACTTGCAATAGGAAAGAAGGACCAGAAGTTCCTATAAGTATGGATGAAGTTTGAGGGTTAGAGAGGAAGCTGAAAGAAAGACAAATCTTCTTTGGGTGATAAATGGGATAAAATGAGAAGGAGAAAAGATCAGGGAATTCAGCATTGAAACACTGGCCCAACTCATGCTATATCAAACCACTACAATGCAGACTAAGGTTTTTTAGATGGACGTTTTGCTTGTGAAGATTAGTTTGACCATGGAATCCCTCCCACAGGAGAAAAATAATTTTAAAATGTGATTTTGGAGAGCTTAGGAACAGAAAAGAAATTGGCAAAGTTCATATAACTGATTAGATTCACAAGGCATACTTAATTTCGATACTAAATTCAACCATTATATATATAAATGGTTATATATAAAATAGTATACATAAAAAAGTAAATAGGCTGGTTTTACTTAAACAAATCACAAAAAATAGCCAAATTAAAATTAATAAAGCTTCATGTGTTGTTCAAATTCAGTCACTGTTTACAAGCTCAATTCACTACATAGTACACAGTGTAACCATGATATTTTAAAACTCTATCTTTCCTCTTTGCACTTAAGTGAAGGTTTTTAGTCAAGAATCAGTCTTAACATACATATTTGTTATTATCATTTTTACTTTGGTCGTCTGTGCTGGCAAACATTTGTCTGTGACTTTCTGTAGTCTTTGAAAAACAGCGAAGTTGGGGAAGGTTAATCCAGAACATACTAATTTGGATTAGGATCATTCTATTCTTGATTATTTTGTTAAATGTGCAATAAGGGCAGATTTTCTCCATTCTTTATGCTGTGCAATATTCTGGTTTGTACTTTCAATGGTAAATATAAACATTATATAGGATTTATTTATATATTTATATATTTTCAATTATTATTAAAAAAATTCTAAAATTTCTACAGCACTCTTTAAGACATTTCTTTTCTTTTTTTTTTTTTTTACTTTTATAACTCTGGTTTATGAAACAAGATTACGGATGAACAAGTGATTTCTTTTGCATATTAGATTAAGCCAAGTCTTGTTTAATTAAAGGTAGGGGGTTTTTTTGTATTTGCTCTCAATATGTAGTCTTTTAACTTATTTTGATCTGTTTTTAAGACAAGGACTAGGTTGAATCATTTGGGGAGAAATATTAGAAAACTGATGAAACAGAGGCTAACTTTAATCCAGAGGTTCAGGCCAGTTCAGGTCAAATTTATAGTCTGTTTCAGGTTCAGTTTGGTTTTTGTTATTTCATGCTCAGGTCACATAGTGTATCTGTGCAAAAGTCAAGCTGAACCTAACACACACATATATAAAATATTTAGAATTTCTCTCCCCATACAGTGACTTTTTCAACTTCTCAATGTAGTGTAACATCCTGGTACTTTCTAATAGTCTACTGTCCAAAGAATGAGGTTTGATTCTGATTATCTTTTTGAGTTCAGTCAAAGTCAGTTAGATGCTGCTTCTATGTCAGAAGCATCATTATTACAATTTTATGTGTCTTAATTATTTAAAGACAATGGTTATTTATCCCATCAAAGTAGCAATGTCCAGATAACCATATTATTACAAATATTATGGTTGTGAATGCTCAGAATTTATATTTTTTCTCCATTTTAGTTTTAATTGAATTGTCATAGCATTGTTGTTGAATTCACCTAAATCTGGAAAAAGATTCTTCAGATCACAGTCCTTCAGATCACAGAATAGGGAAGGGAATAAAGGGGCAATTCAATCTTATCTCATGTTGCAAAGCATTAATTCAATTTCCTTCTTCCCATAAACCATCCATAGCAATAAAACATAGCAATATTTTGTCATGAATATTTGTCTATGCAGAATATTACTTATATCTCCCTTCTAAAATCAATTTATGAAGCACAGACAGAGCCGCATCTATTCTTAAAATACAAACGCTTGTGGTAGATTTGAAGAACACCTTCTCCTTCACCCCTCTCCAAGGGCCCTCTGACTCAAAGTTCTCCAATGAAACTGATTGGAAGTAGACTTAAGATAAGATTTAAAAAAGCAATCCTTCATACAACATACTATTACTTATGGAACTTACTGTCATAGGATGTGGTGGACCATATGTATTTAAAAGGATGTTTGTCATGGTCATGGAGAGGAAAAGGTTCATTAAGGTTATCTGCACACTACGCGGCAAGAGTAGTCTACTTCTGAAGTATTTATTAGAGCAGTATGCAGAAGTTTTGAGTTTCATAGAATTCAAAATAGAATTTCTTGAATTCCGATGTCTTACATTGTTTGGATGTGAATATACAGTATACAAATTTCTTCTACAAAAAGCAAAGGAAAAGCAAAGCTTTGACTTGCATATGTTTATCCTTTAGGCATGTCTAAGGCAATGACCAACATTGGCTTCTGACTGTTCAAGTACTCTAAATCTGAGCACACAGAAACCTAACCTGCTGAAAAGTGTTTGCTTTACAAAGTAGATCAGCTTGCTGCTATGTGTTGAGCCCAGGAAACAAAGAAAGCATTAGGAAGAGAATAACACTGGGTCCTCTCTAATTTCCTGGACTGTATAAGGGAAGGAAGGGAAAATATAGTCAGGTTTGCAAGCTTCTATTGCTATTGTGAATCTCAATAAAGTGTAGTTTTAATCATCTTGAGGATTCTGCTTCCTAGTCAGATCTATCTCAAAGGCATCACCAATAACATAAATTCTTCTCTGTCATAACCTAGAAAAAATGCAGAGTCATCCTGGAAATGAATCTTGACTTATTTCTATGCTCCAGATTGCATGTGCAATTAACATAATAAAATATTTTCCATATTAGAGTGTATATTTTTAAAACTAAAATGAAATCTCCTCTGAACATATCAGGGAAAAGACCAGGCTGTAACCCTTCTCTTGGAACAGACTGTTATCCACATGCAGGCAGTCTTTTGAATGAATTATTGTTTAAAATTACAAAAAGTGAGATCTCACTTGTAGTTTGACATGGTGTTATATAGTTTTACCCATTTGAATTCTCAGTGAGAATGTAGCCTTTTATGCAGTGTTATAGCTTTGAGATCACAAAAAAGAGACTAGTGTTTATTTTCTCCCAATTGATATTTATTTCTAATTGGAAGCATGTACCTTTTCCTAAAGTAGTCATTACAAATCAGGTCTGAAAAACAAGCTGCCAATAATTAGAAGAGTGTTACTTATGTGGTTCAGCATTTGTATCAGAATTCAGCATAAACTGAGAATCTAGCTCTGACCTCAGTAGCAAAACTCATGCTTTTCAAGTAGAAGAGACAGGATCCAGTTTTTAGAGATAGTCCTCAACTTATGCCCACAATTGAGCCCAAAATTTATGTTGCTAAGTTAGAAATTTGTTAAGCGAATTTTGCCCCATTTTACAAATACGACCCAGTTGTCAATCACTGCAATGTAAATGTAAATCACGTGACCATAGGGATGCTGCAATGGTCATAAGTGTGAAAAATGGTCATAAGTCACTTTTTTCAATGCTGTTGGAACTTTGAACAGTCGCTAAATGAAATGTTGTAAGTTGAGGACTACCGTTATAAAGTAGCGAGTGATGGAAAAGCATATACAGTATTAAGCAGCCTGAGTGGACTTTATCTATCTGTCTCTTGTGTTTAAAAAATTAAAATGAGATTCAGATTAGAATAGAACACAATAATTTGTTTTGCTTCAGGCCTAAAAATATCTAACACCAGTGGGGAATATCTGTAGCTCAAGTGTCGGGTGAGGGTGAAAGTTTGTTTTCCAAGCTTGTGGGTTGGTTTCCGGAGGTTTTGGAACCAGGCTAGGTAACATCTTCAGTGGCGTTCAGGGGACGTCTTTGTCAGTGCTCTTCTGTGCAGCTGATTTGGATTCTGAGGGGTTTGTAGGCTGGCCGTAGGTCAATGTTGATGGAATTGCTTGTGGAGGGCCAGACTTCGAACGCCCGAGCGTGGCGGGTGGTAGCGTGGCCGATGATTTTAGAGTTGCTCCAATCAAACAAGCAATTCCATCAACATCCACCATTCCATCCACAAGCAATTCCATCAACAGACACATTAACCTACAACCAGCTTATGAACCTCTCAGAATCCAAATCAACCTCACAGCCAGCTAGAGACAGCACCGACCCTCAACCAACCCACGCAAGCCCCTCCTCCCTCCCACCAGCAGTTCACCTTCTAATGACCTTGACCCGAAGTAACCTCCCCATCACAAAATCCATCACAAGCCTCTCTCTGATGACTCACACCTGACCCATCACAAGACCCTCACTTGACACACTCACACCTGAAGCCCTTGTAAACAGAAGAGCATTTACACAGGCATCCCCTAAATGCCACTGAAGATGTTACCTAGCCTGGTAACAAAACATTCAGATATAACTCACAAGCTCAGAGAATGAACCTTCACCCTCATATCTAACACCACTTCAAGGAAATCATTCTTTTCCTTTCTGCAAACTGAGCAAAGCTGGTTTGGAGGTAAACCATGATTTGCATCTTAACACAACTTTATTTATTGATTTAAAACATTTGTATAGTCACCCATCTTATGCCGAATTCTAGACAGCTTCCAATCAACAGTTAGAACAACTGTAAAATCAGGATAACATATAAATCAATTAAAACCATAAACATTAAAAATGTGACACCAAAGTTAAACTTCCAACATCTGTATTATATCCTATCATCCACCTAACCCTATCCCAATGCTTGGGGGGGGGAGAGAGAATTGAGTCTTAAGTGCTTTTCAGCGGGCTAAGAGAATAGTGGTCTGCCAAACTTCAAGTGGAAGGGTGTTCCACAGGGCAGAAGGTGCCACAGAAAAGGAATCTTTCCTAGATCCCACATTTAAGGGAAAAGATCAGGAGCATGCCCACTGATCTGATAGGATGTGTAGATGTCCTTAAGGAGAGGCAGTCCTGCAGATAACATGGCTCTATGCCACATAGGGCTTTAAGGTAGTAACTGTGATGGAAGATAGTGAGGAGATGGGCCCCCAGGTGGGTAGGGTCCATTCCAGAACAATAAGAGGCAACTCAGTCCAGATGTTAGATATGAAAGGAACAGGATGAAGACAGCCCCTCCCTAATAGTTCACAGACATTATTGTAGATGCAGATAGTCTTCCGTCTGGCAAGATTTATATCAGACCCCAAATCACGAATAACATATAATATTCTTTCCAAGTTGGGTTTTTTATTGTTTCACATCTATAGACAAAATCATCCCCTCCTGTAAACAGACATTAATCACTGCTTGAACCCAATCACATGGTTCCTCCTGGGAGGTCTTAATCAACCGGGAGGGACATGAGTCTGAAACATAGGTAGCCAAATTCATAGCCTCAAGGACCTGTCCTCAAGACCAACTGATTTGAAATCCTCTTAGATAAAAAGGCTCAGGCTTATCTCCATCAACTCCAAAGGATCTGCCTAGCCAGAGTCCAACTCTGAGTGAACTCAAGCAAAGAGTATTCCTCATAGTGATCCTGCAAAGACTGTCCAGGCTCCTCCTTACCCAGGATGAACTGGTTCACCCAAAACAGAGATGCCAGCTGGCTGCCTGCATTATGCATTGAGAAGTAATTACACTGCTCTTGTTACCACAACTAAGTCCTAATATAGTCTCTAACCTTTGTTTGATCAGCCTTGCTCTTTTCCTCAAGTGTGGTCTAAGCATCTCTTATGTTGCTTCATTTTTTAGTCTCTTGGTAAACAATAGAGCTCTACAGTATAAGCGCCACATACAGAGTATCTACACATTAGTGATTCAGTCCATGGTCCCCATCACCTGTTCATTCCAAACTGTGACACAAGCCTCTGCTGAACCATGTAACAGAGTTTCAGGAAAAATCCCAAGCTCCTTCTGAAACCACACTGGTCCACTGCTTGGGGCAGGACAATCAAATAGGCTCCACCACCCAGCGGTGTGTGGTAACTGTGGAGAACTCCAAGGCCAAGACAGAATGGTCCATCCATGCAAATGGACTGATGATAATGTCCCCCAAATCCAGATCACCATACTACTGCATGGAGACTAACGGCAGATCTAAAGTGTGACCCCTTTTGAGAATAGGGCCATGAATAAGTTGGGCCAAATCCATGACTGCTATGACAAACATGAAATATTTCACACCTCGGGCCCCCAGACCATGAACCTGGAAAACTCCACTGCCAATGTAGACAAGAGTCCAGTAGCATGAGGAGGGATGCTGCTGCACTACGAGGAGGAAGCAATCCCCAACAGCCCAACCTCACAAATAGGGCCTTATACCTGGTGATGTCCATGTCAGGGCCTCTAGTGACTACTGGAGGCTCACAAAAGACAACAGCCACCTTGCCCAGGAGTCACAGTCAGTGCCACACCTGAAATTTGAGGCAGATTTCAGAGTGCGCCCCTCCATGCCCAATCAAGTTTCAGTGATAAAGGCCAAGTCAGTATTCTCATCCATGATGAAGTTGTGGATGACAGAAATTTTATTCCATACTAATCTGGTATTCAACAACAGCAGACTTCAGAGAAACTAAAACTCTGAAAACCAGTTCATGGAACTGAGCAGAGGAGGCCAGAATGATGGTATCAGTCAGTCTTAAGCACTGATGCTGTCTTGCCCGAGAGCAGCCTGCCTCACCATATTTCTCCACAGCCATTATCACTGCAATACCTTCTCCTGTCCTCTCTTCTCTTTTACCCATTTCTCATTACTTTACTTTTACTACTTTACTTTTTAATCTACTTTTATTTATTTTAATTGACTATTGTTCTGTTATCTTTATTTTTTATTATTGATCATTGTCTTGAGTGCCATTTGCGGGGAGAAAGAAAGCAGATAGATTTAATAAATATGTGATTTTCTTCAAACTGTTTACAGTTTTTGTGCATTCTTAGGTTGCAAGTAATATGCAAGAGATTTGGGTATCTTCTATAAGAGGCTGCCATGGTATGGAGAAAAATGGGAAAAGGGGAAAAAAAGACTAATTTCCACATGTCATGATCTTTGCTAATGAGAGTGAGACAGATCTCATGCAGAAAGTAAGATAAAGGAAAATTTAGAATTTTATTTAATTTAGAAATTTGGGTGCATACAAAGACCAGATTGCCCCTCCATTCCTTAACGAGTTGCATGGCCATTAAAATCTTAACGAGTTGCATGGCATTTTAAATCTGCCCATCATCTTGGTATTTCTGCAAAATAAAATCCCAATATATAAATCCACTATCTATTTACTCTACCGCAAAATGAGAATAACATCATTCAGAATTGTTATGAATTATAGGTTTAGTTCACATAAAAATCAATCTCTCAAATCTGAATTAACAAAGCACCACATCTATGTGCCCATAATATGCCATGTCCAAACATATGAATACTGTTAAGGCTTAACATGATGCCATAATTCATACACACTAAGCCAGTATCTGGGTTTTTGCAATACAATGGACCAGAAATGATACAACTCAGTTTTAATCTACTCTAGCATTTTGTGTGACCTGACACACAGTCTCTCAATTCTTGCTTATTTTTTTTTACAAATAGCAATGGCAAATAACATCTATGTGTCTGGGCAGGATATTTTTCTAAAGTTAAAAAAAATCCTCTATTTTCAATTCAAGGCATGAATTTATAATGTGACAAATTCCTAGTCCTGCTCCTGTCTTTAGTTCTTAGACAGATGTATTGTACCCAACAATACTATTAGCAAAAGCCTAGATTTCTGCTTTTTTTAAAGTGAAGTAGCAAATACTTCTAACTAGGAAAAAAGGAATTTCCTTTTCCAAACTATGTGTGCAATGTGTGAGTCATTGCTAAGAATGTTCATTCATCCACTGAAAGCCAAGAAAAGGTCTTAAAATAGCCTGTGACAATAAGATATTTATACCTCAGATTCTAGAAGTGTTACAAGCTTGATCTTTTTTCAAAAACCAAAAGCTGAGAGTGTGGGAATTGTGGTTTACTTGAGGAATGATTCTTACTCTTGTAGAAGCTTACATTTTTTTGTTCTGTCTCACTGGCTTAGGCTGACATCCTGCATTTAGCAAAAGGTGGTTTCTTTGGTTCTATTTTAAAATATTGCATGCATTCTGATATTATAGTTTGCTTGCAAGAAGTCCCTCTGTGAGGGAAAAGGGTGGTTTCTAAATTTGATAAATAAAATAAAAATAAAAATAAAAATAGGGTTTTGAATTGTTGTTACGCAAGCCCAATCATCACCCATATTTAAAGTAGTTGGGGCAGGAATCATAGATTACTACTGATGTGTAAAAGAAAATAATAATGTAAAACTGTTTTGAAATGAAATTCACTCTCCCTTCAATAAAGAATTTGGGGGACGATAATATTTTGCATCTAGAATAATGAGCATTTCCATCCTTTGGGAGACCAGTAAGTGGTTATCAAAAGCTCTTGTAGACCACCATGAAATGTTAAGGGTGAGCAATATAGTGCCCTTGGTATCCATCTCATATGAATACATGCAATATATAATATATCTGCAAGCATCTAAAATTTAATGGAAATTAATTTTACTTTTTCTTCTTTAAAATGATAGAAATCTTATACTACCAAATCTTTTGAGATGTTGGTATTCTCAGTTGAACTCTCATTTTTGTGAAATATTGAGTGGATCAGCTGCAATACTCTTGTAGATTGCGAGTTATCCACCAACTACTGTTGGGAACTGTTAACATTTAATATTTAAACCAAAACTGTCAAACCCATTATTCACTAATTTGAAACCAGAAAATGATCCATAGGCATTTATCAACAAATTAGGTACTATAGTTGCACCTTTGTATTTTCAATGAGGCAGTCATTTGGACCATGCACCTCTCTGTCTTTCTTTTCCATAAATGCAATAAATCTGTTCCCATTTATTCTTTTTCTCCATGGTTTCATTATTCTACTGACTCTTCCAGCAATGAGCCATACCAACTTTGATAAGATTGTGTGGTTTTAGAAGAATTGGGTAGCAAATGAATGCACAGTCCTTTGCGTGCAATATTTACAGAGTCCTTGCTGGATGAAATAAACAAATACAAATCAGGGATCAGCCATGTGCAACTGAACTAATATTACCGGACTGAAACTTCTGTTATCCCTCATCATTGGTCAGGTTAGTTAGGACAGACGGAGTTGGAGTTCAATAACATCTGGAAGGCTGAACCTTTCCCATACCTGCTTGAATAAACTGAATTAGTATATAATAACTTCTTGCTCTCTTCTGTCTATCCTGCTATCCCATTACTCTGCATGGCTGTCTTCCAGGGCTGTAATCATTTGTAAACAGTTGGGAAAGTTGTACATCTATTTGTAATATCTAATTCTCTTAGCTCCCACAGCTTCAGTTCTGCACTTGCAGATGGTGAAACAGGTTCCAAGACCACTTAATGCTTATAAAGTTGGCAGCAAATGTAAGTAATGCAACAAATGTCAAGGTGCATATTAACAGCCAAGGTGGATCAAGTTTATTGATCTGGAGCAGAACATTTTACTTATACCATTTCCTGGAGAGTAGGTGTGTATGTACTGTATGTGTATGAATGTGTGTCTTTATATGTATCCATTTGTGCATGCATGTTTGTGTTTATGTACATGTCTGCATGTAAACATCTACACACACACACACACACACACACACACCACAGTTTGCTGCCTTTCACCTAAAATTAACTGCCTGAAGCAGCCAGCTAGCTCTGCCCAATAATAGGGCCAGCCAAACATGTCTGGGGAATTAAGAGCTGCCTATTAAAAATAAGAAATCTGGCGCAAGAAAGAGGGCTAAGGAAGCCGAGTTTTCAATTTGCCCATTCCCTCATGGACATACCTGCCTATACACACATAAAATACAGAGAAAAGATGGGTAAGCGCATGCATTTGTTTAAAATAAAAGCATGGAGGGGAAAAATTGGAAGTACTGACCTTAAAGCTCCAGTAGTTGGGTTGCTAACAAAAAAAGAACAAAAAACAGAACAACAAAAAAATACCATTAAGATTCTGTTTTGAGAAAACAGTCGACTTTAAACAGTGTGATAAGTGATCATGTTTAATTGGTTGTTTAAAGTCCCCTCCCAATGGTTTTTTTTTTAAAACAAAAGTCATGAATTCCCTAAAATGAATTGAAATGGTCAGTGGGTATCACATAGGAAGGCTTCAGTCAGGTAGATATAGTGATATAGATGTGAAATTTTACTGCAAGAATAAATAAAAGAGCAAAGAGTTCAAGATCCTATAGGGAATTCAGTCTGCAAACTAACACATAAAGTACTTCATCCTAAAAGAAGTTTCCCCATCTAGAAACTATGATTAAATTAGTAACAATATTTTACTACTTAAAATAAAGGAAAGCAATGTCAGTATCACACATTGATTTCTACCTTGAAATCTGATGATAAAGAATATTTTAAGTTATGACTAAACATACTAAATCATAGAGGAAAAAATGCCTCTCTGTAAAATAGGTTTTACAAACTGGTTCCTTGCCAGAAATGGGTTTACTTTATTTTAAAATAATTCCAGTTATTATTTTTTAATTGCAAACAATAAGAACACATGATAGATTACACAGCAATGTAAAGAGAGAGGATAGTCCAGCTATCATTTAACATTTACCTTTCCCACTGATTATTAAAGAATAATTCATCATGTACTCAAATAGTCTCCAAATAAAGCTATAAATGCTGCTTAATTTGGGCTAGGTTTTGCTCATGACATATACCTTATTTTCTTAAGGTGGAAGTTATATTACTGATTAATAGACCTATAACCTGGAAAAATTATGCAATTTCATTTTATATGCAATCAAAACAGCAATGGAGAAGCTCAAATGAATATGCCATAAGGGAAGCTGAGCCATACTGAGAAGTGAAAGACACAGAAACTATGCTTAATAATGTACATTGTTCCATCTATGAAAAAAGATGCCATCTTTTTTTCTTTACACTGAGACTATGAGCAAAATGAAATTTAACTACCTTTGGTTATTAATGCAATACGACAGTATCTTCAGAAATATTCTTAATTTAGTGTGTAAATTGAATAAAATATCTTATTTCTTTCTTCTCCAATGGACATGCACTTAAAGCATTTCATAAACAAAATTATGAGTTCATATCCCCAAATCTAAACATTGGCAGAAGTAGAAACAAAATACCGAATAAAGAGCCACAAATGATTAACACACTGAAATGCTGCATTGCCAGCATTAGAATATAGGATAATTGATTGCTATTTAAAATGTCATAAATTTTAGGAAAAACTCATTTCTAGTTTTCTCATTTTCTAGTCTTGAAAAAAAAAATCGAACTTAAACTATGAACTGGCAGAAGCCCAGATCAGTACATCTTGTGAACTTAAATGTTTTCTGGTTTGTGGTGCTGGTTCCTAATTAAATATTTCTTTATGAACCCACAGATCTGGAACACAGAACCACTGAAATGAAGGGAGGAAGATACCACAAGTTTTGATGACTTCATTACACCAATTCAATCAGACTCAAATCCTTCTTGGTCTTGAACTATATCTAATTAACTCAAAGGATATATGCTTCCTTATCTTCAGAAGATAACAGATACAGATTGAATTCCTACATTCATTTACTTTGCCACAAGTTCGTTTAGATCAGTAGAATGTATTTCTGAGGAATAAACATGTATTGGAATACGTGCTACTCATTAAAAGGAGAATTCTGTAGCAGAAAGATAGAAGAGGCCCCCTATGCATGATGGCATTAAAGCCCTCTTAAAATTCAGAATTAATTAATTCAGCACAACTTTGTTAAACAATGATTCATCATCCTGCATTTAGAGAGCAGCGTGTCAGAGGAAATGCTTAGTTAGAACTTCTCTTAGCACATTAGCTTTCCATGTGTAGCAAAGAGAGTTAATGACTTGGGACAGCTTTCATGCAATCCTTCATGATTCTGTAAAAGAGGAGCTGAACTTCCCACTGCTACTTACACATTACAACCATGTTTTGCCCTGCAGGACAAATATCTGCTTCACTGTACTGATGGAATTTTAATAAGAAAAACACTGTGCAGCTCTGCTGTCCTTATTCAATCTCCTTTTCCTCTCGACTATTAGCGTTTGAAAACAAAACATTTAGGAGATCCTGATCAACAATTTCCTTTATCATTCCCAATTCTTTCTGAAAACCAGGAAGTGAGGTAGTCCTACACTGAGCCCAATTGAAAAAGCAGATCTTTAGTACCAGGTAGTAAATATAAAGATTGCTGTACTGTGAAAAACTTAAATGAGAACTTATTTTGGCCCACAAGCTTTTATTCCTCATTCTTTTAGTCTTTGCTTTCTGCCATAGGGAACCTTCAGTGGAAGATAATTCTTTGCCTAAAAATGAGTCATTTGAGAAGATAATCATTTGTTTGCAGTCTATTGAGTGGAGAAGATTGTGTTCTGTGTGTACCATATTGCTCTACTGAAGAATCTAGCTGTCTTGCAAATCCAGGAAGAATGTATAGATCTCAATGTGCATTTCAATTGCAAAAATTAATGGAGGGCATGCTTGTTTCTGTCTTAAAGCAAAGTATTATTTGAAGCAAGCTACGGGTTTTGTTATAAATATAAAAATAGTGGGGAAACAGAATAATTAATTGTGGTTCAAGGATATTTCTTAGGCTAGGCTTAACATGCTTACTATCTGCTTCTTGGCAATATTTTCAACTTTTCCATTAAGTTTATTTCCCAAAGCTGTCTACCATACTGCATACCCTTCAGTGCAGCTATTGGCACAGGAAATCAATTGTATTGCAGCAGGCTGAGATGGTGTTGACATCAGCAGATTTTCTTCTTGTTTTAGAGAAAAACAGGAAGAAGAACCACAATTAATTACATTCTGTTTGTACTGGAGGATCAGAGGAAGATAAGAATAAATGATAGACTTATTAATACCAATAAAAACAGGAGAAATAATGCAGAAAGAATATGAAGAATAGCAAAGGCTAAGGAATAGATTATATCAAGGAATAAGACATACCAGCATGACTATGAAAACTGCAGGTCAGGTGAAGGTTGATTTCTGAGCAGTGAAACAGGATTAAGGTTCCAAAACTAGTTTTCAGTGCAAACATTGAAAGTTCACAAAGATTAATGTGTTTTTTAATATATACAAAATATTTTTCATAAGCAAACAAATGAAATGTTTTCAGAACATTCTCCCTAGATAATTCATTTTATTCTTTCTTCCCCAACCATCTCTTTCCTAATCTTTCCCCCTCATGCAGTCATTATTCTGTGGCTAACATGCATGATCTTTATTGATATGATTTTGTTGGTTTTCCACACTGCAGTGTCCTGAGTGTACATCAGTACATTGCATATACTTCCTAGAGAATGGGATATAGATAACAATATGTTTGTTTGTGATCTCACTCCCACATTAGAGATTTTAGTTTGCATATATGGACTGAATGGAAAGCTAGGTCTTGAGAGTTGTTCCTACTTCTTAATTGAGCCAAACAGATGCTAGTAAAGATATTCCTCAATTTTGGAAAAAGATGAAAAATGCATGGTGCAACAGCAATAGAACTTAGACTTATATACTGCTCCAAAGTGCTTTGAAGACTCTCTAAGCAGTTTACAATGTCAGCATATTGCCCCCAACAATCTGGGTCCTCATTCTACCAACCTCAGAATGATGGAAGGCTAAGTCAGAGCTGATCAGAATCAAACTCTTAGCAATGGGCAAAATTAGCCTGCAATACTGCATTCCAATCACTGTGCCACAATGGTTCAAGTAAGACATGCATGTATGATAATTCCTTGCTTGTTTAATGTACTTATGGATAAGTAATACAATAGTAATATTTGAGATACGGCAACTAATTCTCACAAAATAAAAAAACAGCCTGAAACCAATGTCCATTATAAAAACACAAGAGAGCTATAAAAAGAAAAAGGGGGAAAGAAAGAAAAGAAAAGAAAAGAGGAAATGGAAGGGAAGGACTTAACATTGTGCAGGCAATAGAAAGAGGCACAAGAATTTAAACCTTGATTTTACTATAAATTGAGATTGCATATGAGACATAGCAGTCCCTGAAATTCTTTCAAACTGTCTTTATTGTTTTTTTTCACAATAAGTCTCTTTATCAGAAACACTTATTGGGCCTTTTTTAGTCCAGCTTTTTTGAAATAAGTCTGATATGAAGTAGATGTGAATAATATGTACTTTTGCATGCAGACAATGTTCCTGGCTGACAGTCTGAATGATGTGCAACATATGTTAAATACTGTATGATGCATATCCAAAAGCTTCAGTTGATGCAAAATGCAACTGCGCATGCAGTTCTTGGGGCCCCTAGTGCAGCCCATGTTACACTGCTGTTCTGTGAGCTGCACTGTTTCCCAGTTTGCTTCTGGATCCAATCCAAGGTGTAGGCTATCACCTATAAAGCCCTTCATGGCATGGATCCGGGTTATCTGAAGGACTGGCTCATCTCATTGGGATGAGTCTGCCCTACCCATACTGGCAGAAGAAACGTTCTGCAGACCGTGTCAATAAAGGATTTTCGGCTGACGGGGCCAGGAGAAGAGCTTTTTCTACCAGCCCTCTGGAACATCTTGGCCAGTCATGGGATGAGATCCACACTCATCTTTCTGACCTTCTGAAACAGCTTGAATACTTGGCTCTGCCAGCTGGCTTAGGACCCAAATGGCATCTTGGAGGTGGTTAATGGACCTCCTGCTCTCCATACGTATTTGCTCCTTTCCTTTCCATCAATTAATCAAATTTTATCTGAATTTTTAAACGCATGGTTCTTATTTATTGCTTTAACATTTTAATGTTAAATGCATGAATGTAAGCTGTTTAATGTTTTAATGTCTAAGCTGCCTAAAGTCATTTTGGCAAGATTAGCAGCATAGAAGTCTAATAATAAAATAAAGAAAGAAATGTTTCTTCCTATTTTATTATATGAAGTTTAGAATGTCAGAAAAACAGAAAAATACTTTGAAAATAGTGAGAATTGTTTACTTAAGAAGTGTCCATGGTCGAACAAAAAGGTAATGAAAAATGAATGGGTTCTGAATGAATCTGGAATAAATAGAAAAATGAGTGACTGATACAAAAGAGGTGCACTGAGATGGGTTGTTATAAAACAAATATATGAAGGAAGAATAACTGAATTAAAATTGTGGTTTGATGGAGCTGATGAAAAAGAGAGCTAAGAAGTTTAAGGAACAAAAGGCTACATAGGAGGCTGTGTGTAAAACTTGGGGAATGAAAGATAGTTTGCAAACATAGAAAGTTACAGTATGAAGACTTAAAGTAAATGGTTTGAGTAAACTAGATTTAGTTCTTGTTCCTTCCTTCTGATTTTGCTTATCTTACTGGATTATTATGCGTTGCTTTGCATAATAATGCTTACCATGAAAGGAAAGAGTATAATCAATATGCATATGTGTCTGGATGTTATGTCAGTGTCTCTTTCTACCCACTAACAATGTATTTTCTATTTTGGAATGGTTGATGTAGTGCCATGTTTTTTGTTTCCCTTCTCTTACGGTATGTATTCTTCTGGTATTGAAATATTTTCTTCATATGTTTACAATAAGTTTCAGTTAAGAAATGATGAAAAAGAGTAACCATTTTATAAAAGGAAAAGACTGGTTCCTAGTATTATAAATAAAAGAACTTATCACATAGCAAAACCCATGTAAAGAAAGACATATATTTTTGCATAGAAAAAACTATGTATAGGAAAGATAAAATGGTCTTAAGAATACATCTGTTTTCACTCAAAATAAGGGGACATTTGTTTTAACTATAAATATGGGGCATCTGTTCTAATTCTAGATAATGAAACATTTATTTGTAATAAGCTAACACATTCCATTCAATTGATAATAATTGGCTAAATCTTTAAACTAAAAAAACTAAAGAAAGAGAACTGGAGGAGCAATCATTGCAGCTGCCACCCAACTGTATTTGGCAAACTTTTGTTCAATAAATATATTTCCTTTGACTTCCATTGATCTCTGGGTGTTTTATTAGATCCCCAGATTACATGAACCACAGGAAAAGAAGCAGTAACTATTTAAAGATGCATACCTGGAAATGAATTTAATATAAATTTATAAAAGAAAAGTTGCTGTGCCTTGTCAGACAAAGCAATATCCATCTAGCGGCCAAATACTGGAATCTCCTAAACCACTGGAGATTTTGCAATGGCTACTGAAAATACTGGAATGGCAAAGAACTTTAATCTGCCAAAGAACTTTAATTTAAGACTGACAATAAAGTCAACTTATTTTAGCCCCTACATTTGGGAATGAAAGTGGCTTATGTTATGAGAAAATTATGGGCTTGTGTGCGTGTGTATACATCATAATTTTAGCTGCTGCAGGATAAAGGGCTTTTCCACATGTTTCCAGTCAATAAGGTCCTGAGCTTTTTTTTTGTCAATTGAGCCTGCAGTACTTGCTGATGTCGTCAATCCATCTTGTTTTAGGTCTCTTTTGTGGACTCTTTTTATCAAGTGGGATCCATTCTATGACTGCCTTGATCCACCACCTGCCATCAGTTCGTCTTGCCATGTGACCACCCCATTTCCATTTCCATTCTTTTACTCTCTTGATGATATCGTATATTTTTGTTTGTTCTCTAATCCATGTGCAGGACTTTCTATCTTGTCTTGTGATGCCGAGCATGTATATTTCCATATTTAGGATAGTAGTTGGACTAAATTTTGAGACAATCTGTTCCAGATTTTGCAAACCTTACTTTTCAACTATAGCAGTAGGGTATGCAAATCTGGAGCAAGATTGTCTCAAAATTCAGTCCAACTACTATCCTAAATTATTCTCTTACTGCAAAAAGAAAAAAAAAACCCGTGGAGTTCTTTTCTCAGTTTCCTCTGGTTCTGCAGATGCTGATAGCTAGTTTTCTGAACGCTTGATTTGCTCATCAGTGTACTACAAGCTTCTCAAGTATCCATGATCAGTTCTTAAACTTGGGAGAAGAAGAAGAATGTGTATCTCAGCAAACCATATTCCAATTCAATAGCCCTCCAAAGTGAAAGCAGCTGCTAGGCCTTGATAAGACTGAATTGTCATGCAGCGGCACTACTTCCCACCCAAGCAGTCTCCCTAGTTTCCATTCAGTGACAGAGCTATGGGAACACATCCAGGAAGTAGCAAAGCTGATCAAATTTGAAGCTCAGCCATGACAACAAAGGCCAAACAGAAGAGGGTAGATGAAAAAAAGGACAAAAAATATATATGGTAAATTCAAATAGTATTCCCAGCTTTCCTCTAAAGGCAGAGAGCTGGAATAATTAAAACTGATTAATTATTCATTAAAATATAACATCCTTCCTTTTCAGCAACAGTATTACAAATAATAATAATATTACTTAAGCATTTCATATACAGGTAATTCTTGACTTATAACAGAAAAACAGAGTTGGAAGGGACCTTGGAGGTCTTCTAGTCCAACCCTCTGCTCAGGCAGGAAATCCTACACCATTTCAGACAAATGTTTGCCCAATTTCTTCTTAAAAACTTCCAGTGTTGGAGCATTCACAGCTTCTGGAGGCAGGTTGTTCTACTGATTAATTGTTCTAACTATCAGGAAATTTCTCCTTAGTTCTAGGTTGCTTCTTTCCTTGATTAACCACAATTATGACCACAATTGAGCCCCAAATTTCAGTTGTTAAGTGAGACAGGTGTTAAATGAATTTTGTCCAATTTTATGACTTTTCTTGCCACAGTTGTTAAGGTAATTACTGACAGCATTTTCATCTTCTGAAATACCTGAGATATTAGAACAAGTTGATAAGTTTTTTAAAACAAAAAAACTTTTTTGTTTTTTATTAGTTTTTATAGATATTTGTTATAGATTTATAGCATTTATTATCAGTAAATTCATTTGATATGCACATGTTAAGAAATTAGTGGAATAAAGAATTAGAAGTTGTCTAGTCAATAGAAGAGTGTCTTAACTTCTATAAGAAAGAGTGTCAATGAACCTCAAATTTTATTTAGAATATTATTTGTTTGATTTGATTCTCCCCACTTTTACTTTTCTCTCGACAAACTCTGTATCAAATATTATATCAAAATCTTCTTTTCTGTCTTCATGCTTTATGGATATGTCTAATATTATGTCCCATCTTACACAGGCATCTGTTTCTTATCAAAATAATAAAATGTGCCATTATTGTGACCTCATGACACATGTGCCCCTTTTTGTATATTCATCTCAACTTGGCACACAAGGGTATAGAAATTTGATGGTCAAATTCTTTATACCAGTGTACATTAAGGAATTAGGAGAAATTTGTGTCATAATACATGCCTTTCTTCTAAAGTGACAGATTTCAAACTTTATAAATTTTCCTCATAAAGGAATTACTTACCTGCTAATAGTTTTCACATTTTAAGTACCTTCCCCGATTTGCAATGTTTTTTTTTTTTTTTGAGATGTCATGAATAGAACAGCATAGTATTCGCCAAGGGTGGTCATTTTGTACACGGACAATTCATTAGTGAAACTAGGTACATAATAGTAGCATCCTCTGCCTAGTGCCAAATGTTGTCCATATCCCCCCTCTGACAAACAGGTTTTACTCAGTTCTTCTCTCTCTTTTTAAACTCTATAATGCTTATTCTTTATTGCTTTTGAAATCAAGTCAATATTTTTCTTTGGTTAATAAAAAAAAATCTTGATGCTATATAGCTTATCGGGTTGGTGGGTATATCAACCATTTAGTGGCAAATAGACTCGACTGGAATGGAAGCAGTTACAAGAACTATCCCAGCCCCAATAAAAATCACAAATTCCTGTCATGATGTTATGCTGCAAGTCAGTCATCTCTCAAATGTTGGTGCTTTCAGATGATACTGAAAAAAATCATGACCTTGCTGGTTTTGGCTTAACACTATTATGCGGATTTAATTAAGACTGTTGAGCAAAATGTATGCACAGAATTTTAACGGGAAAAGCACAATGTAAAGAAGATTATTGCTATCTGTTCTATTGTATCACAGAAAATGATTCAATGCAATCCCCTCTCCCCCCCCCAAAATGTAAATTAAAAGACCAAAGAGCAGCATTCTTAATAATTTCACTTCCAAAACTGTGACCATACAGTTCAGGAAAGAAAAAAAAAAAAGAAAGGTCTGATGGGAGGAAACATTGATGGTAATTGGATGTTGTGAAGCTGGTACCATGCCAATGCATAACCAGCTGGTGTTTACAGGGTGCCACAAGAGGATGTGATGGATGCCAACCTGCAGCCAACAATGCAGATGCCCTTTTTTCAGTCAAGCAGAATTGTTTTCTGGTGGGGCAGGAGTGCTGAAGATTTTGTTTGAAAGCTAAATCATCCATATACTTTTTTTTTCATGTGTAACTGTGCACAAGAGATAGTAAGGATCTTCCAAGCTGTTTCTCTCTTCTTTTCAAGTGAACTCATCCTATACTCAGTCTTCATCTAATGCTTTCCTGCCTCATCTCCTTTGCTTCCCTCCATCCTCACCCCGACCATTTCTCTCCACTAATCCTTTATAAGTGAATATTTTCTCTCCCCCCCATATGCTTCACCGTTTCTCTACCAAAAATCCCTATAGAGCAGTAATGTGGAAATTCACTATAGCACTCAGCATCCTAATATGAGGACATTGCTCTTAAAATGAATGTGGTTAGTAGAACAATGTTCTGAAGGAAAGTTAGAGGACTTTAGAAGGAGAAACAGTACCTGCTCTCTGGAACAGAGCCCCCTCCCCACCTAAGATTTGAATAGTTCCTACCCCATTGATGTTTCAAAGGGTTCCTCACCAAGGTCTTTTGAGAGGATGACTGGTGCTCCTTCCTTCCTTCCTTCCTTCCTTCCTTCCTTCCTTCCTTCCTTCCTTCCTTCCTTCCTCTCTTTGCCCAACCTCTCTTTACAACAAGCAAAGACAATGTTGCAAGTTGAGTTTCACCTAATGACCACGTTGATGTGCTTAACAACAAGAAGCAGCAAAAAAGACTGTAAACTCACAACTCACTTAACAGTTGCATCACTTAGCAATGGAAGTTCCAGTCCCAATTGTGATGGTAAATTGAGGATTATCTCTATCATCTCTTATCTGCCATATTAAAGGCAAAACACCATCCCATCATTTGCTGGGAAAAATTATTGTGGACATGCTATTGCAGTTATGTCCTGCTATGGGTTTCCCAAAGGCATTAGATTGGCTATTCTCAGAAATAAATGCTGGACCGCAGAGTCTTGGATCTCATCCAGAACAGCAATTTTTATATGTTTTAAGCTTTAAGACAAATTTCTCACTAAGGAATGCTTAATTAAAAAGGCCTTTGAAAGTGTTTTAAGTCTATAGAAAGAACTAGTCATGATTGAATGCTTTTTTGTAAAAAAAAAAAAAGTACTCTTTCTGATAGAAAAATACCATGTTAAAAAGAATGGCTTTGATTTATTTATCACTGTAAATTTATTAGTTTTCTAAGCAAAGTGATTTGGTTTAAGAAGGGGAAATAAATCCAATGCAATCAATCAATTTATCTGCATATAAAACAGAACATCATAGTAAACTGATTGTGAAAATAACTGGATTCCAAGCTGAAATCTTCTATGCTCAACTTCAAATGCTCCTTTCAAGTGTCAACTAAAACTCCACCAAGAAGAAACTTAATGTATCAGTTAGAATGTATTTAAAGTTTAGTCCTAGCTATGCTATGTTCTATTCTTTGCTAAGGAAGACTGTCAAGGTTTTTTTTTAATGCAATGGAGCATTTGAAAAATGTCACATATTAATTCTGCCATGCATCAATTACTAGTTATCATCCATTCTGCTCTCTCTATTATTTCTAAACCATTTCCCTGTACAGATGTGATGGTGTAACCCAGTTACAGATTTACTATCTCTGTGAGAATAAGTCTCCTGTAAAACACACTACTGATTTTAGTTCACTGATTACCCCACTGTCCGAGACAGTGCCCAATTATTGCATAAATTAATAGTAGTAGTTCTTGAGAGAACATCCAATTAACATTGTATAAGTAAACCACAAAACAATGTAATACATATATGCAAAATTGGAAATTGTAATCTTAATGAACAGTGGATAAGGCAAAGCTTACATCATTCCCAAAGAAAGGGTATGGGGGAAAAACAAAGATGGATTTTCTGGATTCTGGAATGTCCAAGGCAAAAATATTTCACATATACATCCTCCTGAAAATTTTATACTGAGGAGTGTTGCAGGAATGAACAGGTAGGCATGAATGACCAATTTCTTTCCTCAAGAAGCAGTCTTAAGAAAGACGTAAATCTTAACTTTTAAAAAAGCTTATCAGATTGCTACTCCAGTCTGAGTGCTAGATCCAACTTTATAATACGATATAAAACTAAGACTGCATTTTAACATTTGCAGATAATTTACCTTGCAAATAATGCAGTACTGAACAGAGAAGTGGAAATTTCTGGATTAAAAGATAAACCATATGTTCCTTTTCAGAATTCGTTTATGACTGCATTTACTTTTTTTAAAATAAAAATATGGCAAATAAGCTGAAGAAGTAAGTCTTGTCTCAGTTATGAAAAAGGAATTGCTTTTTAAAAAATACTGTTTAAAAATAAAGAAACAAAGCACAGTTGTAATAGGGGAAAAAAGCAGACCCCGACTAAAACTGAGCCAGATAGAGATTTCTCAGCTCTCTGAGCTATATTACTGAAGGTCTTTGGACCATTATGATTGTCAATAAATCCTGACCTGCCTCACATGGCTGTTGTAAAATTTAAAGGACATTGTGCCAATTTATACCAGGATTCCTTTGCAAATAGATGGGTTGCAAAAATAACCTCCTCCCCACAAACAATATTGGTTCAGTTTTTCATCCCAAAGGGTCCTGGTTCTTTTCTACAAATACCCTAAAGGAAATCTTTCTTCTCTCCCCTTAATTCCTTACCACCCTGACAATTCACTCTGACCTCTGGAGTCTTATGGTTGCTATGGCATAGCAACAATCCAAAGGCACATATAAACATTTCTCCTCTTTTTCTCCCCTCACTTCTCAGAGAGAGAGAGAGAGAGAGAGAGAGAGAGAGAGAGAGAGAGAGAGAGAGAGAGAGACTGCTATATCTCCACAGTGCCATACTTATTTCACTATGCACCAGTTACATCAAAAGAGCAATACAGTATTATCTTCTGTATTGGTCTGTGGGTGCACCTAGAGGGGTAGCCCAACGTCCCTTGTTGCCCTCAGTGCCTCAGAAAACATTTGCAGCCCCAGGGCATATTATGATATCCTTTGCTTTTAGGCAGAGCTTGATCAGTCTGGGGTGGGATGAGGGGGATAGTAGCCAGTTGAACTGTTTGGTGCAATGATTTAGAGGAGGCATAGAAAGAACAATTTTCCTTTCAAAATGATTGACTTCCCACCATCACCATAAAAGGACGCACAGAGGGGAAGAAGCTGTCTGTATTTTTCTTCTCTCCACAATACAAACAGTAAGACATGCAAGAGCTCATCTGTGGGTCCCGCTCCCCTCCCCCTCCCCCTCCTCCTCTCCCTCCCCGGCTCACTGACATTTCCCTGCATCCCCCTCCTGTTTTCATCCAGCAGCCTCCTTACCTGCCACAGGTTAGAACAAGCCAGGCCACCTTAAAGAACCTTCTGCCTCTGCCATCCTCAAGCCAATCCACTTCACACAATGGGAGGCTGCAGTATCTATAAATTCATCCGTCAGCAGCTCGGCTTTTTTCTTTCTGCACTCCCTTAGCTGCTGCTGGATACGGTTTTTTCTTGGGTATACAGAGGTGATGTAGAGAAGGGAAGATGCAAGCTTTCTTTGGGGAGGGGAGCGAAATCACCCATTGGAGAGGAAGTAATGCAGGTGCAGCTCCCCCCACCAACTCCATTACACACTTGCCATCATACTCCTTCACTCCTCCTCCCCTCCCTGACCTTAGCAATGCAAGCGAGCTTCCTCTCGCTTTCCTTATTAGGACACAGTCACCGTGGCAACCAGGACTCCACCTGTCTTTTGGAGGCGGGGATTATGCCGGCCGGGCTGGAGTAATGGCAGTAGCCTCCAGCCTTGGCTGCCACTAGGCTGAGATCTTTTATTTCTCATCATCAGACTTAGAGCTGCTTTGATATTTGAGTCAGACTGTTTATCCAACCCCAACTCAAGGTTATCCAGACGAGTAGATCTATAACTTCTAGTAATCTCAGCCAGCACAGCCCCTTGAGAAGTCTGAGAGCTTTCTGGGTTCTGGAATTCTCTGAGGGCTATTAGAGCCTTCTGCACATGTTTTTCTATGGATTCACAGCTCCTTTACAGAGCCCCTAGTTTTGATCAAACTAGGCATCTCCTCTCAATCTTGTCACTCTCTAGATGAGCTGGGAATACAGTTCCCAGAATTCCCAACCAGCATGCAACAAGCTGAACAATATTGCGCCAATAGCACTATCTGGAACTATAAATCCATAAGGTGATAACAAGGATTCCCCTAGACCCATAAACTGACAGCAAAGATTTCTCTAAGGTGAGAGCAAGGATTCCCCTAGCCCACAAATGTCCATTTGGTGGTCATCCAGATTTTTGCAGCCCAGCAATGGTTATGCCAAATATAGTTTAATGTGACATCTCATAAATAATATTTTGTATTCAGTTAACAGAAGTTATGGTTTATAATATGCTTGCATGAAAGGTACTAAAGCAGAAAGTGTTATAATACATCTCTGTTATCCAGACTTTGGGGTTTAGTGTATAGTGCAACTAGAAGCCAAAAGATGAGGATTTTAGTATAGGGGAATGACATACCAAGATCAGAAGGTGATACTAAGGCAACTTTTGTATTTGTGCTACACCTTAAGATTGAATTCACACATCACACAATTAACCATGGCTTGTTGGATAAACTATTGTTGGGTCCACACTATGTCAAAACAAAATTTATTATTCTGTAAAACCACATTAAGCCACACTTGTTTTAACATATTTTGGGTATTATATTTCTATGTCCCAAATAAATCTGACTCACAATAATTTTTCCCCTTCTGTTCAATCATGGCTGATTCTCAGAGAATTCTTGGAGAAATACCTGTAGTTTCCTTGGCTTTCTTGGTTTGCCATTGCCACCTTCCTTTCCGGAGAAAAAGTGATTGACCCACGGTCACCCAGATGGCTTTGTGCCTAAGGGGAAACTAGAACTCACAGTCCTCCAGTTTTTATCCTGATGCCTTAATCACTATACCAAACTGGCTTTCCACAATAATGTATTAGTGACCAGAATGTAATAAAATTTCAAAGACAAAGCAGTTAAATAAAACTGTAGGAACAACACAACACCTGGTCTAATAATTACATCTCAGAAGCCAATGAGGATATTGTGTGACCTTTAGAAAATAAAAGATTTTGCTTTGATGAGCTATTAGGATGATATTTGGATGGAAAATTATCTCCAATTTCCCTCCCCCCCCCCAAACTCTGGCATCCGAAAACTGCTAGAAAAACATGGCTTTGACTTCCCTGTTTAGGACAAACTTAACAGGCTATGCTAAATGGAGGAGATGGTCATAAATATGGCTGAGAACTAAATCATATAAGGGCTTTTTAGGTTGAAAATAGCATACTGAATTATACTTGGAAATCTATTGGAAGCCAAAGCAATACCTACACAACTAATGGTACATTCCTTTGTGGTTCTGACCTGCTAGCATGCTAGCTGCTGTGTTTTGTACTAATGGGAGTTTCCAAATACTCCAGAAAGATAGTTCCATTTAAAACATTTTACAAAAATCTAATTTACTGGTGATAACAACATGAATCATTGTTGCTAAGGCTTCCCAATCCATGTAATGCCACAACTAGTGCCATAATCCAATCAAAATTTGGTCAAGGCTCCCCTGGCTAGGGCTTCCATTTGGGAATACATTATGAATCCTGGAGAAGTCCCAAGAGTGACAAAAAGTGATGTCCTGTTCAGAATTATGACCAAGCCAAACAGATGGCTGGACAATTTCTGAACAAACAGCAACTCTGTCTTGGTTGGAGAACAGCCTGTTTCATTCCATCTAGATCCCTAAGACTCCACTGGTTCAAAATTTCCATAGCATCTCCAAGAAATATTACTAAGGCTATCAGATCTATGGATGAAAATCCAAAAGGTTACTGGATGGCAGCAAAGAGAAACAGGCAATTGCCACCTAGTGATCGTCTCAAATTGTGCAGCTGTAAGTTCTACATAGAATGCTAAGGCAAAACAAAACCATATTATACCTGGCCCATTGCTACATGTACATCAGCCATGATTTGTGCCAGCAATGGTTGACCACAATGTTGATTTTTACAAACCATTGTGATATGTTTGAAATAAAAGTGAATGTGTGAAACTTAGAAGAGGAAAATGGAAGCAGATGTGCAGTCTTTAGCCATAATTTTCCTGTTGTATTTTTGGAAGCTAGAACCACAGTTTGGATTCTATAGTATGGTGATTGCAAACCACAAGCAGGATATGTGGAGAATTTGCTATAATGCCACACACAATTTAGAAACCAAGGTTTGCAGAGTCATTTTAATGGTGATGGGGGGGAGAGACTCCATTGATTTTCAGCCAACATTCTCAACCTTTACAAGCTCAGTTTTATAAGCCCGGCTGTCAGACTGGCATCTGGCAAACATGACTGAAATGCTTTTTCACAAGCCAATTGTAGAATTTGTTACTAACTGGAAGCAAAATCCCAAGCATCCTTTCATTAAAATGTCTGTCCTGCATGAGGAAGGACAAGCCTTTATCTGCTACTTTGAAAGCAAAAAGTCCTTATTTACATCTACCATTTACATCTGGGCAACTTGGGAAATAGCCCAGCTTGAGAGCTCTGGAATTACTCTATGGGTCCATACAGAGCATTTAGCATTACACTTTATTTTGGCTGAGCATATTATAAGAATCAATGTGAGTAGCGGTGAAGATGTTGATCTCAGACAAGGGACACCAATGCTCAAGTCCATTCTCAGTCATGGAAACTCTCTGGGTGACTTTTGGACACTATTCTCTATCCACCTCTATTGTCTGTCTATGTTGTGGGGTTAAATTGAAAGGACATTTTTATATAAGCTACCTGGAGCTCTTGAAGGAAAATGGGATATAAAATAAATAAAACCCAACTACTTTTTATCATAGCAAATATTACTGAGCAAACTGGGAATGTTGGTCCAATTCACATGTGTGTGCATGGTTAATTGTGTGCCAGGAGTTGCTTTGCTGCCTTAAGAAAAAAACAGCTATCAAAGCAATGATTGGAATTTGTTTGTGAAGCACCTTGAGTCTCATAAAATGCCAAGATCTATTTCATACATATGTATGTACTGATTTTTGTCTGCCACTTTTAATACAGAATCATCAAATAGTGAAGATTTTAGTGCATTTGTGGGTTACCAGATTTTGCTGAACTCTTAATTTTTACAAGCCCCGCCACTATCACCATAGAGGAGTTAAGCATCTGGAGGGCTCTAGACTGCCCATGCCTGCCTGCTTCAATATGATCAGATGCAAAACAATAAAAGGATTTGCACTTTTTATTAATAGCAACAGGAATTTCACCAACTGTGAAATGACATGTAGGGCTGAGGAAAGCTGAATCTGCTGAAAATTGTCTTTCTGCATTTAGAGCCGTTTACGTCTACATTTGATTTTCATAACACAAATTTATGAAGCTGCCTTATACTGAATTAGACTGCTGGCCACCTACTTCCCAAAATTTTAAGTGGAAATCTTTTCTAGCTTTTACCAGGCTTCTTTTAAGCAAGGGATTGAACTCCATAATATATACAGAGTTTTCTAGTTGACCAACTGTTGGAGAGTGACATGTTCATATTCCTGCACAACTAATGATTTATTGGGTGGTCTAAAGCAGGGCTTTTCAACCAGTGGTACACATACCACTGGTGGTACGTTCACACCTGGCAGGTGGTACACATACGGCAGGTTGAAAAGCACTGTAAAAAAAGTGTAAAAAAAGTGTAAAAGTGGATGAGGTGGGAAAGGCTTGTGGGAAAGTCAGCTGGAGCTGTGTGAGGTGTTGCCTGGGTTCTGCTGAGAGCCCAGGATCAGTGCGCGCAGCTACAGCTGATCGGTAGCGGCCTTGGGGGTGGCAGGCAGCCACATGCAGTCTTCAGGCAGAGATTCAGTGGAGCTGCGTGAGGTGTTGCCTGGGTTCTGCTGAAAGCCCAGGATCAGTGCGTGCAGCTACAGCTGATTGGCACTTCCAGCGCACCAGAAGAGAAAAGGAGGAGCAGGGAGAGAGAGGAGAGGCTATAAAAGGAGCAGGTTTTGGCGGGAGAGGGAGGGAAAAAAAGACAATGGGGGAAGGAGAAGGGTATAGTGAAAGAGAGATGGAGAAGTGCAGCCTTGAGGAGAGCAGTCAGCTGGAGGTGCACCGAAGAGAAAGGGGGGGGGGGAAAGGAGATGATATAAAAGAAGGGGGGAGAGAAGAGAGGATATAAAAGAAGGAGGGGAGAGAAGAAGATATAAAAGGAGGAGGGGTGAGAAATTTGTTAAATGAGTTTTGCTCCATTTTATGCCTTTTCTTGCCACATTTGTTAAGTGAATCACTGCAGTTGTTAAATTCGCCATCACATGCGACCATCATAAATATGAGTCAGTTGCCAAGCATCCGAATATAAATCACATGACCTGGGGATACTGCAACAGTTATATGTGTGAGAAATGGTCATAAGTCACTTTTTTCAGTGCCGTTGCAACTTCAAACAGTCACTAAGCGAACTGTTGTAAGTCAAGGACTACCTGTACTTTATCACTTTTTTCCTTTTTTGGGGGGTCATCAAGTTTTGCTAGGCGACTAGTGGTACTCGAATATTGCCATATCCTAAAAGTGATACAATTGGTGAAAAAGTTGGAAAACCCTGGTCTAAAGCAAGTTATTATTTTTCAGTATTTGTTCACTAGTCTGTCAAATGAAGTTAGAGGTGCTAAGCCTCACAAGTGGGAGAGTGGGGAGGAAGGAAGAATTAAAAAATTGAATAGAACAAGGGATTATGCAAACATTGCTACTTCTTCAATGTCCCCTCTCTCAGTCTGCGACAGAGAAGCTCACTATGAATGAAAGGCTCTTTTCAATATTGTTTTGCACAATTTTTCTCCTTGCCTTGCTGTTCTAGTCACTCAGCAAACCTTTAAAAAAATCAATTTTTAGTGTACACACCTTTCTGCCAGGGTTCCTGGCCTTTGGAAATTAAAT
This sequence comes from Protobothrops mucrosquamatus, assembly GCF_001527695.2. Lineage (NCBI taxonomy): Eukaryota > Metazoa > Chordata > Lepidosauria > Squamata > Viperidae > Protobothrops > Protobothrops mucrosquamatus. Next base: position 4,795,253 of record NW_015386397.1, read on the forward strand.
ATTACACTCTTTTCATTTCATTATGATTTTTGCACAGTAGTTTTCTGCTCCACAAATATTATTTTATGGTTCTCTGTATTATATGATGGTTAATGAAAGCCTGTTAAATCTCCAGCTAGATTGCCTTGATATGGTAGTACCTTTTATAGGAATTTTGTGTCATTATCAACTGATGTTTACTGCAACAGTGATTTTAATTTATACTAATCTGCAGCTTGCCTAGAAAACTTTTATTTCTGTAGAACATGAATGAATAAATAAAGAAGTAAAATTATTCCTCCTATTAAGCAAGTGGTCAGCAACCTTTCGCTTCTACAACAGTGATCAATTTAGCAGGAAACAGGAAGGTGGGTGGGTTTATAGGTTCTTACACTGTGAAAGTTTAATGTTGTGAGCCACTAAAAGTCATTGTGTGTGGATTTGTTGCCCATATAAATTTGTTTAGTAAATTTGTTTTGGACTCTCATTTACCCTCAAATAGATCATAGCACAGAGAGCATACTTAGACCTTGCTTTTTTCCTCCTTCCATTCAACTGTGTCCAATACTTGGAGACTGCCTGGATAAGCCCTACAGTTTTCTTGGCAAGGTTTTTCAGAAGTGGTTTTGCCATTGCCTCCTTCCTAGGGCTGAGGAAAAGTGACAGACCCAAGGTTATTCTTAGGCTTGTGCCTAAGGCAGGACTAGAATTCAGGATCTCCCAATTTCCAGCCTGGTGCCTTAACCATTACACAAAAGTGACTTTCAGGCCTTGCTGTGTAATGTCAAAATACCAGATCCACAGTATGGATGGATGAAGTTACTTCTTACTGAATCAAATTACAAAATATAGGGCCAGAAAGAATCTAATAGATCATCCATGCTGAATGCAGGTGCCTGAATTTTAGACACAGGATGCAAGGACAGTGTCTCTGATAGATGGTCTTCCTAGCTCTGCTAAATTATTGTAGTGAAGGAGAGTCCACCAGTTCTATCCTGTAATAAATTCACTTTAATAATCCTGTTCCACCTAAGATGCAAGAAAATCTTATCCATAAATCCACTGGCATTCAGAACTACCACATCATTTTTTATTCTGACTTGTTGCTCTTTAAGAAACTTTCATTATGGTCTAGGTAGTTATTCTGCAGTTCCAATTTCTCTCCACACATCCCCAGTGAGCTCTGTGTAAATACTAGATTCCATTGTTATTCTTCTTATTTCTAGGATAAGATTAGCATTGTAAGATTTAAAGTAGCGCTCCAAACCAGCAAGGAATGTAATATGTACAAGGACTAGGTTCCCTCGTGGCTCCAAACCTCAATTTGGTTATACTGTTTTATTGAATAAGTAAAATAATATCTGACTGATAAGAACCATAATTTTTATTTCTGCAATGACAACATGGCACACATATTTACTGCACCCCCATCCAAATGTCCAGGCCTATAATATTTTGGACTCCTACATTACAATATGTCATGAACTATACTTTGCAAACATTGGAAACTGCTTCATACAGTTTGCAAAGCAGACAAAGCACATGATGGCTTAGCATAATGTGAGAATCAGGTCAAGTAATAAGAGTTTTCAATGCTGTCCAGCATTTCCTTTGCATGTCTAATCTCAGAGGGAAGGTTCACACAAAATCTGTTTATATGAATCACCCTTGGTGGATGAGGTCATGATATTCTAAAATGCCTGCATATGTTAAAACTCCTTATAAAGGAAATAAAATAATGATGCAGCTGTTTGGAATAATTGGTATATAATAAAATATTATTTCTATTATTCTTGGAAGGCAGAAGTTTCTGTGATCTAAAATTGCATTTGGAAACTCCAAATTTTCTCTACCTCCCTTCTGTAGTTTAAGAGGAACTTTGATACGATCCTCTATAATTTTGATTGGAGAACACTTTAAAGTTTTTATTCTTATGTCTGCATTGACAGCTGTACAGATACAGTTCTTAAAATGCTCATTAATCCTCTACATTTGGTCTTTTCAAGAATCTACACACACACACACACACACACACACACACACACACACAGAGCAGCTGCAAATTCTCCTAACTTTTATGTGCTTTCCTGTGGCTTGTACTCAAAAGAGTAGGAGGAATGGGGTGGGGAAAGAATTGGCTACAAAATAAGAAAACAACCAATTTTAATTCCTCCTCCCTCTTCCATACCACCCATGCCAGCATAGAAAGCAATTGGGCTTGCATGGTGTCACATCCTTTCTTCAAAGACCAAGGTCAAGCTGACCCTTGTAATCTCCTATTTTCTTATGTTTATAATTTTATGTATATGAGGTTTTGCAACATATCCCTGCCTGGCCCATGTCGCCCAGGTCTCAGCTGACATGGACATTTTCAAAGCAATTTAACTGCTCGAAAACAACAAAGACAGCAAAGGGGCAGAAGAGGCCAACCATTTTTAAATTGCTGCATTTTTACTTCTTTTTCAACTTCCATTTCATAGTATTATGGAATAGTATGGATTACACCAAGGACATCTGAAGGAGGGCTAGTCCTTTTGTACTGGTAGAGAAATCCTTTACAGATTTTTTTTAAAAAATGGGAATATGAGTGGCTTTTTCTATATTGCAAGGTTACATTAATTTGAGACCTGCATACTCTTCTGAAATCAACACTGATTTCTTTCCATTCATAGTGTAATCTTCAGGTAGGGGGTATATTCCTCAGCACATTTGTTCAACAAATCTCATCCTCATCATATAATAGGGAGGAAGGGAAAGAAGGGAAGGAGCTCTGATATCCCAAAGGCTAAATAATCAGCACCTTGATTAGCAGGTTCTGTAGGGAATGGGCCTTGGCAATTACTTCTTGGCTTAATCATTCAGGGAACATCATGATTGCAGTCCAATACACATCTATCTGCCAGGTCCTACTGAATAAAATCAGTGGGATTTAATTCAAAAAGACATGTACATCTAATCCAAATGAAGTCCCATTATATTTTAATTCTTCTAATTATGTATCTCAGAACCCTCTCAGATAGTAACTAATCCTCACCCCTTTTTGGTAACTCATTGTTGTTCCCCTAGGAGGATTAAAGAGGGAGGGGAGGGAGGGGGAGATTGAACCCCAACCCTTTTTGTCAATGGGGGAATGGAAAACCATTGTGCTCCAGCTGCTGTCTTTTTGCTTTCTCACTATATTTTTTTCCATAGAAAGGGGATCAAAAGCTAGTGATTATGAAGCAGGAGCAAAAGTACTCCTCTAATCATTCCTAAAACAGAAAGGAGATGGTGGCAGGAATCTGTAGTGGCAGGAGAGGAAAATTTGGAGGGTAAGATCAGAGCCCATGTCAATAGGAGGGACCCTGCAGCTCTAGAGGAAACATACATAAATGACATCCCAATGATTATTCTTAAGAACTAAGCTGGTAGTTAGCTGATTCAATTTTCCAACGTTCAATGAAGCCCTGCAATATTGTGAAGACTTGGGGAGGCAGTGCAAATTTCAGATTGGCACTATCCCAACATATGGAAAGATCTCAGTACTCCTTCTGTCTTTTATCTCAATCTATATAGAGTTTACCAAAAGGGAGGCTATTGGCAGGGTCTTGATGATACCTCACAAGTACCAGACAGATGCATATATCCCAGAAACCTTTGATAAATCCAAACTTGGCTAGAAGTGCATGGAATGAGTTATATAGGAAAGAGAACTTTTAAAGAACTGCAAACATAGGAATTGGATAGTGAAAAGATGCATGGGGCAGTGGTTATCCCAAGAATGAAATTAGATTGAACCAATTTAGAAATGGGTTGTGAGCACTGCTGCAGGTGAGTTGTTTAAAGAGAATGGGAGGACTCTTAACTGGCAAAGAGCATGCAACAATAAGGAAAGATGATGAGAAGTATGTCCAGATGTTGCTCAGATGAGAATAGTCCCAGTGACACATTAAGATTCCATTGTCAATTCTGCAACGAACCTGGCTGCAGCCATTTTTTTCCTTTTAGGTTGGCACAAGAAGAGGAGGGGGGGAGAAAGTATTTCCGGTAGTCTAAACATGAGCAACTCTTGTGGGAACCAAGGTCATTCCCATGCCAGAGGGAAGGAGGAGGATCGTTGAGTCAGAAAAGTCCGCCAAGGTGCTCTATTGGGTAGCATGAATAGAGGAGTGGGAATTGTTACATTGTATTACTTTGTTTCTTGGAGGGAAAGTTTAGATCTGGTTCCACTTTTGAATATGCCGATATTATGTATCCAATAAACATGTTCTTTGAGGAATTTCCCTGCCTCAGAGTTCTGATTTATTTGGTCTCATTGATCAGAACTTTGACATCCATATTTTTAATCTAGATTAGAAACTGTAAAGTTGCAGGTATTTTCTGATGGGAGCTGACTTGTAGTATTGGCTTTCAATCACTATTAAGAAAAAACAAAGAGAACCTGAGATATTCCAGAAGTTGCTCAAGTACAGTGTGTGAGAATATAAATAGCTTTTTCAGTATTGCAAGGTTATATTGCATCAGCAGTGCTAGGTGAACCTGATAAGAAATCTAAGCATCATCAAGAAGTCCACAATAATCCCATTCCTGAGTTAGATTAGACAGATGGCTAAAAAATAGATAACCAACATTTGGCACCTTAAAAATCCTACTTCTCTATATGTCAGTTTTGCCAGGGGACAAATTTGAAACCATTTGCTTATCTTATGAAGAACTCTTGAACTTTCTGCCTGATGAATTCAATGACATTCAAAAGAATGTATTCTACTACACCTTACTAAATCTGCCCAATGAAATATTCCATTTTACTTGCACTGATATCATCAGCTGCTACTGGAATATTTGACCTGAGCAGCTAAAGAAGAAAGATCAATTTCTAAACTAATCAGATTTCTTTGACAATATTTGGCATCCAGTTCCCATTCAGCCACAATACTATGAATGTTAAAAAGGTCAGATATATATGAGTAAGCTCCCTTACCATGTTTAATTCTTGTTCATGCTTTCCAAGCTTTACTTGTGCATGGATAACATTGGGCAGACACAATTTGAGACAGAATGCAAGATTTTGTCAGGGACATAGCTACTAATGTCTCCCCATCACTCTTCCTCCTCTTTCCAAATAGTAAAACACAAGAGGGTTCTACCAGTTAAACATTCACATCCCAAATGATCTCTTTCCCATCTGGATCTTAAATTAACTGAGTTTTTCTTTTTATTTCTTGTTGTTGTTGATGGATGTATTTGCTATTATACATATGCTTCTTGCTTTCATTCATTGCTGTGCTTCCATCAGTTATGCACACAATTAAAATTAACTTTGCACTCGGTTTTCTGATTACATTGCATATAATAGCAGCAGTACTGAACAAAGAGGCGACATATACACATTATTTTTTATTTATAGCAAGGACTCTTTTTTTATAATACCATCACCATTTTTCAACAAGAGATTTTTAAGCAAAAGTCCAAATTCTTGCCTCCAGTATAAAATAAGACTTTTATAATAACAAATTCTAAATAACTGAACATTTCAGTTCAAATATTTCAGTTGCTTTTTTTTATTCATTCTCCATGGTAAAACTGTGGTCCATCCATTTTACCCAATCTGGTCAGTACATCTCCACATTGTATTACTGAATTGCACTCTATAAATTAGGACTCATCAATCCCTGGTTTATAGTCAGAATATCTGGTTCTTTAAGTAAGAACAAAAACTGGAGATTTATAAAGCTTTAAATGGGTTACCATAATGGGTTACCATAATGACTCTGACCACAATTGGTTTTAATGGGTCATAACTGAGCCATGGTTAGAATGAAGTACAGTATTGCAGGCTAATTCAAATGATTGCTAGCAATTCAATTCTCACTGGCTCAAGGTTGACTCAGCCTTCCATCCTTGTGAGGTCGGTAAGGTGAGGACCCAGATTGTGGGGGCAATATGTTGAATCTGTGAACCACTTAGAGAGGGCTGTAAAGCATTATGAAGCAATGTATATGGCACTTAGGTGCTATTATTATGCTTGCTTGTTCTAGAGCAAATTTCAGGGCAAATGTTAATTAAGACTGAATATTTGTTCACTTTCTTGGTTCATCCAATTAAATATTTCATCTGACACTTTGCACTGGATTAATCAGTGACAAAGACATTGAGATATTTAAAGGTCATACTTTATTACAGCCACTTTCTTTCTTAATAATAAGTATCCCTGCCATCCCTTTATTGCAAACCAATACTTTCTTACAGTTATAGCCATCTCAGTCTTTCAACTGAAGGCCAGTATTATAAATATCCATCAGCTATTACTTATTGCCTTAAAACCCCAGAGAAGAAATAAAGCTGTATGCGGACTCAGAGCCAGTTTAGCAGCAATCCACATCCTCTGTGCCAATGTTGGAGAGCTAAGCAAACTTATTTCTGGCTAACCACATAAAACTATAGCCTTTTCTTTGAAACACTGCAGTACTGAGCTTGTGGAAAATCCATCTCCCTATCTGCAAGAGCTCTTGTTCCACTTATCTCTGGGCTTCTCAACTTCAGCAACTTTAGCAAATCTTCCAAGAGGAAAAGTAGTTTCACATCTCTGACCTCCCTCCTTTAGGAGCTGCTCAGATTTTTCTGCATATACCCAGACAAGCCTACATCATGTAAAGTAGGGGAGAATGCAAGCAACTTATTTTCTGTTTGTGTGAATTAGGGTAAATTGTTTCTCCAGGATTTGCAGCAACTAAGGGCAGGACAATGATTCTTTGCTCCTAGTTCTTGGGACTTGAAGGTCAGTAGAATATAAAACAACAATTGTTGCTGTTGTTGTTTTCAAATTGCTTTTAACAGATTGGAAAACACAATGATGGTATGTTAAGTGTCCTCCATTTGACAACAGTTGGAAATCTGACCCTGGAAGACTTTAATGTCCTTTATAAAAGTCTGCTTATTTCATTCGATCTGTGGGGAACGTGGGGGGGGGGACAAGATCCTTTCTACCATAGTTCTGCTCTTATGGAGTATCGGCAGTTTCTGATATTGTTGCATTCTTCAGGAAAATTGACATTTTCTTTTTAATGCAGGCATATCCTCCATGAAAATACGTTAGGAAATTAAATTATTGTAACTACCACTTTTTAATTTACATATTTGCTTTTATATAACATTTTCAAAATAAAGGAAGACTGCTTTGATGGAGTTAAGATACAGTAGTCACAATATCTACTAAAGAAAATACCAGACCAAAAAATGATGTAAGATTATTTTGGTATTGGTAAATCCATGTTGTCTTCTTGTAATCACTTAATTATCTTTAAAGTTCTTTACAGAATATTTGTTTTACAATCGGTCTAGAATTTCCTCAGATACCTTGATACATAGAACTTTGGACCCTCTTTGGACCCCCTTTAGACCCATATTTGCTTATCTAATATTTCACCCATTCTCCAGATTTCTCTAAGATAAAGGAAAGAGGTTTGGTTAGGTGATCAATAGATGTTTCATTTAATTTGAATTACAGATAGTCCTCAACTTACCACCAAAATTGGAACCAATATTTCCATTGCTGTGCAAGGTAGCTGTTAAGCGAATCATGACCAATTTTACAATCTTTTTGTCATAGTTGTTAAGCAAATTGTGTTTTCCCCATTGACTTTGCTTTTCAGAAGCTGTCTGGGAACATTGCAAAGGGTGATCACATGATCCCAGAACACTGCAACCTTCATAAACATGTGTGGGTTGCCAAGCAGCTGATCATGAGGATGCTGTGAAAGTTGTAACCATGAAGGCTGTTTGTAAGTCACTTTTTTCAATGTCAGTATGATTTCTAACAGTTGCTAAATGAATGGTTGTAAGTCAAGGACTATCTATATATAAATTCAAATAAGTTACCCATCACAATTATGCTTCAGTAATATAATTATTCCAAATCAAAAATGATATCAGAAGAGAAAGAGAATACAATATGAATGCTGTAAAATATAAGTTTATGCTGTTTTTTGAAGTGCATCCTCTATTGTTGTGATCACAAATATGTTTAATTATTTTCTGAAGAGCCATCAAAGTCATTATGACATCTAGAAAAATAGAAATGCAAGGAGATAACACTTGATGACAAAGAAGTAATGGTTGACAATGAAAAAGTGAAGGTGCTAAATAATCTTGATTTCTTAGGCTCAGTTAGCCTAAGAGCAAATAAAGATGGCAGTGTTTTGGAGATATAAAGGGGTTAATCCTAGCAAGGAACACAATGAAAAACTTAGAAATAAAGTAATAAAGAATAAGGTATTTCTATGACAACAAAGATCAAAATAGTTAAAGCAAGGATGTTTTTCCCCCCAGTGCTAATATTTGGCTATGAAAATTCAACATAGAGAAAGAGTTAGAAGAAAAAAGAGAGGCACCTTCAATTATAGATTCAGAGACAATTACCAAGAATACCACAGTTTACAAAGAAGAATCATTCAGTTTGTGCCAACAAAATAAGGAATAACTGTAGCATTAAGACAATAAATAACAAGCAAAAACTTATTTATTTTGGACATGTGATACAAGTAAATAATAGATTAGAAAAAACTGTATTTGTCAAATAAAACAAGTGAAAAGCAATGGACAAAACTGATGACAAGATTAGAAATACCACTGAATGTCCCTGTAAGAGCTGAGGATTCTTGTTGGGAACAGGTTGAGACAAAGGACATTTGTCCATGCAATCACCAAGATTTAATGGTATTTAGTTATTGCTTAAGCAGCTTCACTAATCCTTAGATACTCTGATCACTCTAACTTTTCCAGACACCTAGAGCAAAAGAATGGACAAGCAATTTGTTTTAATATATATATATGAATTTAACTGTATTTTCAACTAACTTATAATAGACCTGGGACTACAGTTTGATGTAGAAATGCAATGCAAAACAAATCTAGAGATTATAAATTAGGTATACTTACAAATAGACATATGTAGAATTGATTATAAACTTAAAAATATTCTGAATATTTGTTTGGGAAACATCTATGTTAGTACTCAAAATAGATTCCAGATACATACTGTACATTGGAAGAAATGAATTTGAAGAAATGTGCATATTTTTAAACATACACAAAACTGTGAAAATTATCAAAACTCAATTTGCTAATGCATAGCCTTTAAAAATAAATTTGGGACAAAGGACCTATTTGCTTATCTCTAGCTATTCCTATGCATCATGGAATCTTGTGTTGTAGTTGAGAAAGTGAAAGATTTGTTTAACATTATAAGCATTTCAATTTCTTTATAAAAATCCTGTATTTTAGAAATGCATGGACATTGGTGGAGGCCAGTTAACATATGTGTGTGAGAAGAATAAGTATCAGATTTCTAGTATATCTAGAATTGTAATAAGTCCTCTTCCTTGGAAGCCTATAGCTTTCCTCTAGTTATAGCTTTATGTGAGAGTTATTGTTATTTAGTAACCAGTGAAAAGTATTCTGCATAATTAGGGCAAATGCCATCCCTGCCCATCCTCTGATTAAGATAAATCGCTGACAAGATCTAAAAATCTAGTGCTTCCTGTAAGTGGGGAAAAGCTCATATGTTTATTATTTATTTGGACTGTCTCGTTCCCAAAATAAAATACAGTGTTTTGTGATCTGGAAACTAGCCTCCAGATTGAGCTAGGTAATGAGCATCTCATATTGCTCAGTCCCCTGAGAATAGAATTCAGACCTGCCCAAGTGAATTTTTGCTCAAGTGATTGAAAAAAGTTGCAAGACAAAAACAGCATGTTATCTCAGAACCACTACACCACATCTTTCATAAATCCTGGAGCAACGGGGAAGTACTTGAGGACTGGAAAAGGGTTGATGTGATTCCCAGGAAACTACAGACCAATTAGTTTAACATCAATACCTGGGAAGATTCTAGAAAAGATAATCAAAAAACAGATCTGCAAACAACTAGAAGCAAACAAATTTATAACTAGTAACTAGCATGGGTTTGTTAAAAACAGATCATGCCAAACCAATCTTATTTCATTCTTCGAGAAAGTGACTAAACTAGTAGACCAGTGAAATGCTGTGGACGTAGTATACTTAAATTTCAGTAAGGCATTTGATAAAGTAGACCACAACCTATTCCTTGGTAAGCTAGAAAAAGGTGGAATAGACAATATCACCACTAGATGGATCTGTAGCTGGTTGGCAAACTGTACTCAAAGAGTAGTCCTCAATGGCACCACATCCACCTGGAGAGAAGTAAGCAGTGAGGTACCACAAGGTTCTGTCTTAGGCCCAATACTCTTCAATATCTTTATAAATGACTTAGATGAGGGAATTGAAGGGGAACTCATCAAATTTGCAGATGACACCACAGAAGACAAACTCGGATTCCAAAAAAATCTTGACAAACTTGAACAATGGGCCCTATTCAACAAAATGAGTTTCAATGTGGAAAAAATCAAAAACTTACATTTAGGCAGGAAAAATCAAAGATACAAATACAGATTAGGCGAGACCTGGCTTAAAAACAGAAACTGTGGGAGGGACCTTGGAGTTCTAGTGGACGATCACTTGACTATGAGCCAGAAGTGTGCAGCAGCAGCCAAAAAAGCTAATACAATCCTGGGTTGTATAAACAGAGGCATAGAATCAAGATCACAAGAAGTATTAGTACCGCTTTATAAAACCCTACTAAGCTCACACCTGGAATACTGCAGCCAATTATGGTCACCATATCACAAAAAAGATGTTGAGAGTTTGGAAAAAATTCAGAGAAGAGCAACTAAGATGATCAAAGGCCTGAAAACTAAAACATATGAAGAACGGCTGCTAGACTTGGATTTGGCTAGTCTAAAGAAAAGAAGAAACAGGGTGACATGATAGCAGTTTTCCAGTATTTGAAGAGGGGGTTATTTACCAAAGCACCAGATGGCAGGATGAGAAACAATGGTTGGAAACTGATCAAAGAGAGAAGCAACCTGGAATTAAGGAGAAACTTCCTGACAGTGAGGACAATTAACCAGTGGAACAGCTTGGCTCCAGAAATTGTGGGTACTCCATCACTGGAGATTTTTAAGAAGAGACTAGACCAGACATGTCAAACACAAGGCCCACGGGCCGGATGCGGCCCACGAAGTGGTTTCATGTGGCCCGCGAAGCCATCCTGGAAACAGTGAGGGAACGGCCCCTGCTGCCTTGGCCCTGGCCCAGGCCGGCTGGGAGCCAATATACAATTTTGTGGTGGGCATCTATGCTGAAATGCATTCAGTCTTAGCTCCACAAGGCCGTCTGGAAACAGCGAGGAACCAGCCCCTGCTGTGTTGGCCCCGCCCCTGGGTGCATGCTGGGGAGGTGTCACCCTTTGTGAGGAATGAAGGAATTCACCATCGCCTGGAAGTGGCCAGCAAATGGCCCTGGCCTACTTCACATATTCGGCTTGATGGGCTCCGGGGGAGGGGTTTCAGCAGGCAGTGGGGCACTCTCCTCACAGCGCCAAGAGGCTGAGCCCCCACAGACACCCTTGATGTGAATTATGTAGAGCTAGCCATGCCCACCCAGTAGGCCACACCCACCCTGGCCACCCCCCCCGGGGGCAACCGCAATGCTGATGCAGCCCTCAATGAAATTGAGTTTGACACCCCTGGACTAGACAGTCACTTTGTCTGAGATGGTATAGGTCCTCCCTTCCAGCTCTACTCTATTCTAATATTCTAGCAGTGAAAAAAAGATACACAAATTAATGAAATAGTTTATCTCACCCTTTTCTCAGTGATGAACTAGTCAATTTGCACAAAACAGACAGCTGTTTTAGGATATCAGCAATGGAAAATCATCTGCATTGTTTCTGGAACTAAATAGCAAATCTGGATTTTTCTGGCCATAAAACTTTAGCACTACTTTGGAAATAAAATTGCCTAAATATAGTATATTCTTGCATCAATATGTTTTATTTGAAAGCTTGTATTGTTTGCACAATTCTGCATTTTTTTAAAAAAATTCCTCAATAAGCATATTTTGGTAAATAATATAAAGGGGAAAGGTGAAACTATTCTTAACATAAAGCCGAGGATAAAATGGAATTTAAGTAGAGTATAAGTCTTCTATCAGGTTCTTCACATGTGTTGTTTCTTAATTACTTTAATCAGATTTAAAGTTCCTTGTTCTGAAAGATTTATTTGAGTTTCTGACAGTATACGAACCTGAATTGGACCAAACCAGTTTATTGCCTTAGCATCATTTTTTTTAATTTTCTGACTATTATTTTAGTCACAAACACCTACATTCTTTTCTTTCTGACCCCATGATTGTCTACTGTACCTTAGTAAAAAAAAAAAAAAAAAAGGAGTTAGCACAGTAAAAGAGAATGTTGCTTCCGTTTTCTAACGGCAGGTCCCCTGAAATTAATAGGAGTTGAGCAGGAGCATTATTTGGTGTCAGCCATATTCCACTGTAGAGAACTTTCTGTTTAATTGGATTCATCTTATTTTTAAAAGACTGTACACCTTGGGAGAGAACTCTCATTAACATGGCCTAATGCAACTAATGCCATAGTTAGCTGATGAAGAAGTAATTAAAAACGAAAGAAACCTGAACAACCAGAACAAGAGCAAGGCTGAACTGGAAAACAATCTGTAAGATTTGGGACTGGCCAGGTCAAATCTAGCATTTGACCAGAGCAAAGGCCAGAGCAAAAGTGGTTCTAACACATGATAGACTAGTGGGTCAGTCTCGAACCCAAATCATATAGAGCTGACAGTTATGGAGAATTTCACAAGCAGAATTTAGTATCCTGCAGAGGCAAAATATGAGGTCTCAAATATATCTGATCACAAACAGAGAGCTAGGAAAAGAGAGGAGGATGTTTTACAAAAAAAAATATTCAAAAATATTTCATTCCTATTTTTAAAAAATAAAATGTAATGCTTAAAAAATACAAAATCTATTTCAAATGCATATTATATATTCTAGCCTTGTAGCCCTTCGAGAGATGGATAGACTTTGGTACAATTTATCACATCTACACATACTCATAATAAATAAATATTTCTAATATAATTCATGGCAATGAGAATTGGTAATGGCATCCACTGCAAAGAATGTAAATAAAGTCAGATCCAAAAGAAAAGAGAATCCAAATTAACTAGAGTTGTAAGAAGGGCAGCTTTCCTTACAGTCACACAGTACAAAAAGAGTGGCTGTGAATATAAAGTAGTTGCATGAAGAACTTTGTAGCTGAAGATGATAGTGTAGATGATAGTGTGTCAGCTTTATGAATGAAGAAAAAAGGGACCTGCAGGGGGTTCTCTGCAAGATAGGCTCCCTCTTCCCATCAAGTCATTTTTATAGATCTAAGCCACCTTTATGCCCTTAGGGGAAAAAACCCTCCTTAGTCTTCTTACAGGATTTCTCTGATGCAAGCTTAGGGAATTGGGTCTGAAATCTATTAGTAAGTGCTTAGAACTTACATCCAGAAAAGCTTGCAGATGGAAATAGAAAGGATATGTGGCTTTTTTCTCCCAAATCCTCTCTCGGTTTATTCCTGATGTTAAGCATTCTGTACCCAGAAAACTAGTCATATGAAGGAAGCTTGAAAATCCTTTGTGAATTACAAAATCTGATAAACAAACATGCTTTTCTGTGGCTGAATACAAATGAAGATACATGTTATTTGATATTTGATAATGTTTGATTAAAATATTAATCAAATGTTGTTTTAATCTGGTTTAGATTCCAAATACATTAGAATTTAAACAAGTTAACAACTAAATATTGCATGAATAAATCTGAGATATATAAATCTTATTAAGTTAGTATGAGATTAAATGAATTTTGGGACTACAACTAACTTTCCTAACTTCTTTCTTGGAAATATTCAATTACTTCTTAAATTGGAAAATTGTGGTTACTTAGTTTGGATTAAGTTAGGATCTTAAACTAACTTCAAGTCATGAGGTAGGGTGAAGAGCTATTCAAAATCTGATATATTTGTATGTATATTGATGTCTTGTCTGTGAAAAATACTATGTAATCCGACAATAATTAAACAATTTACAAATGCAGTTTACAATATAGCAGAATAGAACAATGCAACAGCAATCAAAATATGTTAATATTAGTGGACTAATTAAAATAGCAAGTAAAATGTAATACTGAATGGCTTCTTTAAAAAAGGAAAGTCTTCATTAACTTCTGAAAACAATAATTGAAGATGGGCCTCCTTTGAAAGGTAGTTTAGAGTCACCAAAAAAGACCTTCTTCTTAAATGATCAGTGACATATTTCAAATTATCGGGAGAAAAAAGATTTCTAAAGAATACTTTGTTAAACAGGCTGGCCGACTTGTAAAGGAGCAGGTGGTTCTTCAAATAACCAGACCCTTAATCATTCAGAGTTTTAGAAGCAACCAATGGAACAAGGCAAAAAAAAAAAAAAAGAATTCTCCTCCCCATCTGTAATCATTCAGTTTGATGTAAGAGAATGTGCTTTCAAATGTTCTTTCAAAGGACAGAACATTAGCAAAATTCCAAAGAAGGGAATGCTATTTCCTTTATTTATTTAGTTGTAAGATGGCTAAGTGTGACATATATGCTTGTCATGGCTTCAGATGTATAAGCATCTCACAGACAATCTACAGTACGGGTTCAAACTTGATTGCGTCAAGTGATATATTGTGATGTATCATGATGTTTTTTGCCTTCGAGCTGGGGTGGGTGTGGCCTTTAAACTTCCCATACCTCCTCTCATAGCTCCTTATAGCAAAACTACTAAAACTGATAAAAAAGTCCTTTCCTTTAGCAATTGTTGATGAATTTATCCTCTGCCTGGAAATGGTCCAAGAAATTGTCCATCCAACTTCTATGTCCACACACCTGACAGAGAACCAATGAAGGCTATTTGTGCTTGGCTGTACTTTGAATTATATCAAAAACAAATTGGAAGCTCACCAAGTAGTCCAATAAGGGAACCCCAGACTTACTGTATACAGTTTCTGTCAACAACAACTAGCCTGTAATATTCCTGATAAACTGAATTTTTTGAATACCCTTTAGAGATTACATAGAGCACTTTGCAAAACTTTAAATGATACAATTAAAGCATTGATCATCCAAGTAAATCTGGATTTTCTAGGTATGAGAATAGCTGATATCGTAGCTTTAGTTGAACAAGGACACATTTGATTGCCACAGAGATTTGTTCATTCAAATGACTGTATATTCCACTGAGATCTGATTGTCAGAACTGAATCCATAATACTCAATTATAGAAAAAGCAAATTATTCCAGAAGCTCAAAGAACACATTATCAAAACATTTTTTAAAGAGACAACCACAAATTTAACAAAACTGAAAACAATCACTGTGGTTAACTACAGCACCTTGAATTTAGCTTGCAGTAATATGCATCTCATACATACTATTTAAATGCATGCAAATATGATGTACTAAATTGGGACCATTCATTTGCATTAATTATAACAGCTCTCTCTCTCTCTCTCTCTCTCTCTCTCTCTCTCTCTCTCTCTCTCTCTCTCTCTCTCTCTCTCTCTCACCAATCTTTCTCCTTCTTTCTATCCCACATCTCTGAAAAAAAACTGGTTTAGGGTCATAATAAGGAAAGGTCATATTTCCTTCTTTTTCCAAAACCAGAACTGACACACTTCACTAATAACAATGCAATGAGCATTGTCATCTTCAGCCTTTGAAAAGATGTTAGGAAACATGCTTTTCAGCTTTGTTGTCCTCGTTTTCCCCAGCATCACCACCATTTTGAGAGCACTATTTGCTAGTCATTTGTACTGCCCAGACGAGAAGCATGAAAACAGAGAATTTAAACTGTCTCTTATTCTTTACTATTGGCTTAGAAGGAAGTAGAGAAACATAACTAAGATGTTTCAGGGTTTGGTCCTGAGCTGTCACCTCTTAGCATATAGGTCTTGGCAGATCTCTAGAAATAAAGCCACTTCTTGATGGCAGCTAATAAAGATCTCCTGTTATTCAAAGTCACTGTTCTCATCACCAACTGTTGCTATTATTGCTAGCTAACCTTAAAGTTATGAAAAATAACCTATTGTATACTTCCAGTTGTCATCTCCATGAAAAATTATCTACCCCCATAGAGAGTAAAGCTGACAACTCCCTTGCCACACAACCAAAAGAACATAGTAGCTTCTCTGTTACTAATACTTTATATTCAACTATGCTTCTGGGGAATTCTAGAAGTTGAAAGCCATTCTTCTTAAAGTTGCTAAGTTTGAAAAACACTGCATTCACTCATAACATTCCTTTAAAACAAGTTTCTATCCCTTGGTGCTTTTTAAAAAAGACTTGAGCAGATATATAGGAAATTGTGGATGCTTCTCAGATGTGCTTCAGAAAAAGCAGAGTGGGTAGCAAAATAGCAATATGTTGCATAATGCTCAGTGCAAATTAGATTTCCTTTATCTAAGACTTTTCTAGCAGTACCACTACCATCCCAGTAAAATTAGCAAAAATAATACGCTAAATAAGTAAAAAGGTAAAGGTTTTCCTGTCCATTCTGTCTGACTCTAGGGCACAGTGCTTATCTGTATTTCTTGGCCGAAGGAGCCAGCATCGCCAGAAGACATTTTCTGTGGTCATGTGGCCAGCATGATTATATGCCAAAGGTGCACAGGGCACTGTCTGCATGCTTTCAAACTGCTAGATGGGCAGGATCTGAGGCAGGAAGCTCCTCCTGTTGCAAGGCACAATTAGCTCCAGCTGACAAGCTCAGCATCTTTAACTGCTGAGCCATTGCTCCCTCCTGCTAAATAAGTAGCATTTTGCTATCTTTGTTAAAGCACTGCTATAGAGTTAAAGGAATACCTCCTATTTAGAGTTTTTAAAAACCAGCATGATAAGCCTAAAACCTTGCTTAAAGAGAGGCACAATGGAAGAGTAAAATGTAGTTGTATAAGCATACTGTGGTTTATAAAGCCAGCTTTTCTTCATTTGCTTATTAAGACAGAAGTACTAAAGTGACAAAGGAGAATATTTAGAGGTACTAAACCTTTTCAGTTCCATGCAGACAGCACAGCTAACGCTAAATATTCCTGACTATGCTTTCAACCTTTATTAATGTGGTCCAGAGTGCCCCATTACCTTGCCAAAACCACTCAGGTTGGACATTTGGTTTCTTTTATTGTTTTCATTTTGGAGTCAGAAAGCAGTTCTTCTTGATCTGTAGCTCCATCTGCTGTTTTAGCCTGGTCTTTCTCACCACTATGAATTTTTCTTCAGAAGAAAAGTTGTCATTCTAATCTTGGAGCCTGAAAGTCAAATATAAGCTGCCTCTGATCTGGGGAATCCAGGTGTGTAAGAATAGGTTCCAGACTTCAAAGCCAAGGAAGCCAGTGGCCGTCCTGTAGGTTGGTAGATATAATCCACAAGTCTGGGAAGTATAGATTACTATGGGAAATCTGACTGAAAAGGGATATAACAAGCAATTCTGCTGTAATAAAAGGCAAGTAACCAACTGTATGGATGCTAAAATGTATTTTGCTTAATTTGTGTTTTGCTCCGTATGTTGTGTGAGTCCATCCAATGTTTGCTTTAGGACAGAAACCAATAACGAAGACAGATAATGATGACAGTCTATCATCAGGGCTTTGCATATTTGTTAATTATCTTTTTTCAAAGTATAACTTTTTACTGAACATTTTTGTTATCATGACAACGTATAAAAAGAGAGAACATTTTGTCCTCAAAAAGAAATATTTTGTTTTAAAGAAATGTGCAATTTATATAAAACGGGATTATATGCATTACATCAGTTCAGAAAAAAAGCCAATTAGATCTCTCAAAAAAAAAAAAAAACCCCAGAAAAGAGAAAAGAGAAGCAGAGGCATTACTGGTCCCTCTGAAAAACTTTTCATCTTACTTCGCAGTGTCATATGGATAAATTTAGCTATAAATTTCAGCTAATGATCACGCACAAGACACTAATTTTAAATCTCACCGGCTGATTTATGCTAGGCTTTATTGTGTCTTCTGAATCCTTAAGGGATACTATCTGAGATATCATGTCTTTAACCAATACGTTCTGTGAATTCAGTTAATTATCCAGCACTCAGATTAAAGGTATGGCAAATATGGGAAATAAAACACTACCTTGCAAATGTCTTGAGGTTTATAATGAAGCATGCCATTTGAATACTGGGTCCTACCCCCCCCCCCCAAAAATGCAATTCAGTAATGAGAAAAATAAGGTCCTACACATTGGCAAGAAAAATCAAATGCACAGATATAGAACAGATAGTATCTGGCTCAACAGTAGTAGCTATGAGAGGGATCTAGGTGTGCTCCTACTAGACCACCACTTAGGTATGAGTCAGCAATGTGCTTCATCTGCCAACAAAGTTAATGCAATCCTAGGGTTAGGGTTAGGGTATCAACAGCGGGATAGTTTCAAGATCTTGTGAAGTGATAGTACCACTTTAAACTGCACGGGTGACACCTTACTTGGAATATTGCATTAAGGACTGATCACCACAATACAAAAAAAGTGTAGAGATCCTAGAGAGAGTACAGAGAAAAGCAACAAAGATAAGTGATCTGGAAGATAGGCCATATGATGGACAATTTAGGAAACTATGTATACCTCATTTAACAAAGAGAAAAACTAGGGGTGATAGGATAGCAGTCTTCTAGTACTTGAGGGGCTGTCACAGAGAAGAGG
Organism: Protobothrops mucrosquamatus; assembly: GCF_001527695.2. Classification (NCBI taxonomy): domain Eukaryota; kingdom Metazoa; phylum Chordata; class Lepidosauria; order Squamata; family Viperidae; genus Protobothrops; species Protobothrops mucrosquamatus. The sequence continues at coordinate 4,813,870 of NW_015386397.1, forward strand.
CAGTCAACATATTCTCCAAAGAACTTTAGGAAAGGAAAAAAAACAAGGTACAAGATCATTAAAGAGAGGTCCAACCAAGAACTATGAAGAAATTTCCTAACGAAGAGAACAATTAATCAGTGGAATGGCTAGCCTCCAGAACTTGGGGTGCTTCATCACTGGAGTTTTTCAAAAAGACAGACTAAACAGCAAATGGAATGATTGAGCAAGGGGTTGGACTAGAACAGTGGTTCTCAACCTGTGGGTCGGGACCCCATTTGGGGAAAATCGACCATTTCATGGGGGTCGCCAAGCAAGGCTGTCCGCCATTTTTTTTGTCCGCCATTTTTTTTGTCCACCATTTTTTCCCCTTTTCCGGCGGGTGCCTTACCTCCCTTGGGCTGGGCCAGCTGGTGGTCGGCCTGCTCCGTCTCTGCCACTTGCCAGCTACTCCTCGGCCGGTGCAGGGGGCGGAACCACGCATGCGCAGCGCTCCCGGGCAGGGAAAGTCCTCGACTTACGATCGGTTTGGTAGTCCTCGACTTACGACCGGTTTAGTCCTCGACTTACGACCGGTTTAGTCCTCGACTTATGACCGGTTGGGGTTGCAGCATTAAAAAGGTTGAGAACCACTGGACTAGAATATCTCCAAGGTCCCTTCCAACCCTATTATTCTATGCTCTATGTATTTCTTTGCTTTTCTTCCAACTGTGGGAGGGCTTCTAAGGTTAGCAATATTAGGTTCCTGTTTTTTTTAAAAAATAAACTCTCCCTTTCAAATAACCAATAAAAATGAAGAAATCCTGACCATCACAATTACACCACTGTTGGTTATTACAGCATCACTGCACCATTACACATTGGTTCTTCTGCTTCTTTTCCCCCAGTTTTTCCTTCTCTTGTGCCTTTATTGACTGCTAACTCACAGAAGGATACAATCATACAAATATATTTAAAACATGAATTCTTGGTAATAAAAGTTCCACCAGACCCATATTTAAACATATATTATATTGGATTGTTTATTTTTATGCTTGTTTCTCAATTTCTTCAGCCTAAGATTCTTGCATCTTACAACAACACAACATAAATTCTGATTTTAGTCTTCATCATGGAGATATATAGATCCCCTCTGTTAGTTATTGCACAGATCAGAAAAGCACTAAATCTAGTGCTTATATAGAGCACTAAAATCTACCCAGAATCTATAGGAAATCATGACCATTTATTCCTTCTTTCAAGTCTTGAGACATATATTCTGTTTCCTCTAAAAGCTTAAGGCTGTGTGTGTATGTGTGGATACTATAGATAGATAGATAGATAGATAGATAGATAGATAGATAGATAGATAGATAGATAGATAGATAGATAGAGAGAGAGAGAGAGAGAGAGAGAGAGAGAGAGAGACAGACAGACAGACAGACAGACAGACAGACAGACAGACAGACAGACAGACAGACAGACAGACAGACAGACAGACAGACAGATTACATCGGTATGACTATTTTCAGACCTACCTTTGCTGTCTGAAAAGTATGAAACAAATGAAAAGTTTATTTCCCAGGACCATCCATCTAGCAAAATTCCCCAGAGTTGAAGTCATTTTAAACAATTTGAAATTTCATGGATAGACTCCAGAGAAGATCTGAAGCTAGATGACAATCCTAATACAAACATCCTGTGAGATTAAATTCAAAAACATTCTCTAGCGTTATGGGCTGAATTTCAAATGGAAAGTCCTAATGAGATATCTTTGATTTTAGCTTAGTGTAAATATACAGTATTAACCCAGACATTACATATTCTAAACCATGATTTATAGCATAATTTGTGAATCTAATCAATTGTAATTTATTCAATATTATTAAACAAATTATGGTTTGGTATGTACAGTAACCTATAGTCCAATAAAGTTTAACTTTTCTTAAATTGAATCTACTGCTTTTAAAGCCATATCAGATTTTGACAGACTTCCAGCTCAGAATTCAGATTACTTGAAAATTCAAAATAAACCCTTCAAAGTGAATCAGTCCCACTTGTGTCACTCAGCAATCATAAACCCAAGCAGCAAGTAAAGGATTTCATTCTAATAATCCCAAGTAGTCTCTCTCAACCAAGTTCAGTTTGTTACTCCATTCCTTACTATAAGCTCTTCCTCAAAACTGATTGACCCCCAGCAGGATTGGGACTGGAGTCAAACACAATTGTGGGATAGAACTTCAAAGGAGACATCTTAAACTAAATACTTTATCCAAAGTGAAGCAGGAAGAAATGTCAGAGGGATGTTGCAAATTGTAAGATAACTAGACAGGCAGAAAAATATGTATTAACCTTGGGAAGCCACCCAAATAAGAACAAACTAATGTTAGTCAAAGCTAAGAAACTCAGTGATATGGGAGATCATTCACATATTTTGAAAGCTTAAAAGCACAGCCATAGGCAGGGTAGAGGTAAATGAAGTTAGGGTTCTGAAAGAAGGAATTTAATCATTTTTTTCCAACCTTACTTCCTAATAAATTGTCCCCTACATGTTATTTTCCACTTAGAAGAATTTTCATAAAATCTCCCACATGGTGCTTGCATGTTTTTCCAATCATGAATAATTAAAGCATTGTATGGTTGGTAGGGAATATTCTGGAAAATATAACTGGGGAAGGGGGAACCTGTGGGAAAAACAAAACAAAAAAGCAATGTGATTCTGATCTATTTTAGTCTTTTCTCCTCATGATCCACTGTCTGTCCCCCCCTCTTAAATATAAGGAAGGCAGAAATGGGGCAAATGAGGCAAAACAGTAAAAAAAATTGCAGTATGTCACTTCTTTCGTCCTGAAGTTCAACCTAGAGGTGTGTGGATGTCAGTCCATGTCAGCCTTTTGAAGTATCCCAGAGAAGAAACCAACACCTTGAGTATTAACGTTATCTTTATTGTATGGTTACAGTGAAAGAACATTGCAAATCTGAAAGCATTTCTTCCCCCCCCCACACACACACCCTGTCTTTACAAGTTAGAGAATGAGAGAGGATCTCTTCTGAGACACTTTCTCCACCCTCGTTTTTTTTTTCTTCTTCTGATATCTCTTGTCTGACTGTTATCTAGGCTGCAGCTCTTCCTCCTCTTTTCCAAGGTTATTCTGAAAGTCCATTACAATGCATATATCAGGAGATTCATACTTTGAATAATGAAAGATCTTGAGAGTCCCAACTTGTGTAATATTGAGAGGAACTCTTGGGACCTTAATAATCCACCCAAATGTATGATGTCCACCCACTTGCTATCTGAAAATCAAACAGCAGTTTGGCTCTTGTAACTCACAAAGGTTAGAAGAATTGTACTTTAACAAAATGTACTTATCTAGATGTTTTAAGATTCTACCATGTTTTGGGGGATTGATCTTTGGATTTGAAAAGATGTTCTCACATTGATCTTAACATCAAATGATACTCAGTCCTAATATGTGCACACCCATAACAACTTGCCCTGATGGCTATATATTATCTCCAGTATTATAGGCACTGTGTCACTCAAACCAGTTGCTAGGCAACATGAGAAGAAAAGTGCTATTGCACTATTATTTTTGAAAGCTTTCCCAAGATATCACCCCTGTGGAAACAGAATTAGATATCCCTGTGATCAAATCCAGAACATCTTTCTTATATTCTGAGGTATTCTTAGATTTTATTCAATAGGTTTCCTGGGGATTAAGGTAATTTTGAACACTTTATATCTTACAAAAATGTCTTCTTTACCAATCTCTTTAAAAATAAATACAAATGCCATGTGGTCCAATTAAGCCTAACAAATAATAAAGTAAATAGAACACTAAAGGGTAGCAAACCATCCACTTTAAAAACATTAGTATTCTTCATATATGTTTATCCATTTGCCAGATGTATTCATTATTATTTATTATTATTAACCAGGAGATGCAATGTTATTGAAGAGTAATAGTTAGGCTGCCAATTTACCAGCTCTGTTGTAGAAGCTATGCCATAGGAGAGCAAGCTGGCTTTCCACCAGAAAGAAAAACAAGTACCGTAGCTCTTTCTGCAGCAGCATCCTCGGTCCCCTCCCTTCCTGTAGCCACCTTGTAAATGGGCCTGGCAACTAGGAAGGTTCAGAACCAGCAGGAATCTAACTGCCTGCACAGAGCGCAAACTCATCTTCCCACTGAGATGGTACCTATTTATCTATTCATATATAATATGCTTTCAAACTATTAGGTAGAAAGCAGCTGAGGCAAGTGATGGGAGCTCACCCCGACATGCAATGCTAGAATTTGAACCACTGAAGCAGAGACCATCTCCAGCCTCATTAAGGTTATTTAGCTGTTGTGCCTCTATGTGTACTCGTGTAGCCTTGAATCCAAATGTCGGTGATTTTATTTATATTTATTTGTTAGATTTCTAACTTCCAAGAGCTCAAGGCAGCTTACGTGGGAATCTCCCTTTATTTTGTCCCTATAAAGGCAACTCTGTGAGGTAGAGTGATGTGCGAAAGAGTGACTAATTCAAAGCGGTCCTGTGAGTTTTCAGTTCTGAAGCAAAAGTGAACTTAATTCTCTCCTATCCTACTCTAATACTTTAAATTACCATACCACGCTGACTTTGCTTTAGATCATTTATGACTGTTTCAAAAAGATAAACAGGTCCATTTAACCATCCTTTTATGTTTTTTTTAAGAGACAAACTTTTGGAAGGTTGTGTGTTAAACATTGCTCTAGATTGTTTTCTGATTTGTCAAAAACAATCAGTATCATGTCATACAAGAATTCAATAAGTGCTTTAAGAATACAGATAGAATAAACCATAGACGATCCCACTTTGGAGTAACCCATTCAATTAGAGTCATCACCTGAAGGCATCATCTGTAGACTAGATCAACTTTCCTGAACCCAATGTTGCAATTCCTAAAATTTTTAGAAATTGAAATCATCTGAATAATGTTCAGATTGCAAAAGGATTGATTTAGAGGATGACTCTTTTATGGCTTCATCTGAGCCTCAATGATGCAAGAATTTGAGATTTAGAAATGACCATTGTAGTTTTTTTAAGACTACAAACAGAAATGGAACCACAAGGTTGTCGGATCCAATCACCTTTTACAATAATCAATGGGCCACAGCTATTTCCTGGAACAATACTGAGGGTATATTCAATTTGCAAACTCCAGTGCGCTCTCCATGGTCCTAATAGTTACTTGGTCTTAACTATATCACAGTGACTTCCAACCTTTCTGACTCTACAGACTAATTGTGGCAGCGGCAGCAGTGGCAGGGTGGAGGAGATGGTTTCATGTGTGCAACCTAGATCCTGAACATGTGCAAATGAAGCTTTGCATGTTCACCTGCCGCTTGAACATCCCGGTTCCCAACAGATCATTGACTGGTACTGGCCTGCAGACCAGGGTTGGGGGACCCCTGTTATACCAAACCTCATTGTATATGAGCCAATTTCCTTATGGGTCCCTGCTGACCCACGGCAATTGGCACTGTGCTTGGAAAGACAGGAAGGCAGGACTTAAGTGGGTTTCCTAGCTTTCCATAGCCTGTTAATCTTCATCCACATTTTTTTTCTCTAGAACATAATCAAACTATAAGTCCTAGAACATAAGCAACTAGGAAATAATTTGGATATTGTTAGAAGGGCAAAACAAGTTGTAGAGCTACCTTGGCCTAGCAATTTGAAAAACAAATTACTCCCAAACATAAATCTTGTAAATCAATTGTAAATCTTGCTCCAAAGTGTGTGTAAATCCAGAACAGAATCATCTAATTTAATGTTCTAAATTTAATCTTCCAATAAACTAATTTAATCTTAGTTAAACTTGAACATAAAAGGCCAAAAGGATTCTTATTTTTTAAAAATCACATTGCAGTATATGGATCTGAACATTTAAGAACACAGAGATCAATTCCTGAAAGGAGGAGAGTCTCCATAAAGGAAAAAATATTACTGTTGGAATAATGACAAAGAAAAAAAAACATAGTTAAATGTAACTGGAGTCCTTGTCCGAACTATCTCCAAATAAAACACATGAGAAATAGAATATCTTTACATTTCAGTATTTAGAATTCTTCAAATTTGGGAACACTCTAGTTTCAAATTTGTGATAATCTATTGAGCTAAAGGATTATCTTTGCAGTTCTGATTGCAAAGGCCATTTTTTCTTTAAGCCTGAGAACTTTGGGAAAATGTGCCTTAGCCCCAATTTGCTCTTGGCCCATGGCAGGAAAAAAAAATCCTTTGCAACTGGTAGCAAAGGTATAACAATAGTGTCATTAAAATCCAAACAGATAATAATTGTGCAACATAAAATTTTCTAAATAAAGACTAGAATATGGAATGAAAACTGGTAAAAATTCTAAAATATAGCTAATACTTCCAGTTTGAAAATTTCTGAAATAATTAGTTTCAGTAATTTCTTTTAAAAAAATCTGGGAAATCATAATTTCATGAGAGTGCTTCAAAATTATTATACATTGACAATGCTTTCATTAAATTATAATATTTATTCTCAAGAGTAGACTAATGTACTTAAATCTGTAATACAGGTAGTCCTCAATTTACAACTATAATTGAGCTCAACATTTGTGTTGTTAAGTGAGAAATTTGTTAAGTGAGTTTTGTCCCATTTTACAACTTTTCTTGCCACATTTGTTAAGTGAATCACTGCAGTTGTTAAATTAGTAACACACAATTTTTAAGGGAATCTGGTTTCCCCATTGACTTTGCTTGTCAGAAGGTTGCAAAAGGGGATCACATGACCCCGGGACACTGCAACCGTCATAAAGTTGAATCAGTTGTCAGGTATCCAAATATAAATCACATGACCCTGGGAATGCTGCAATAGTCATAAGTGTGAGAAACGGTCAGTGCCATTGTAATTTCAAACGTTCACTAAACAAACTGTTGTAAGTCAAGGACTACCTATATAAGTTATTCAGAAATAACTTGTGGAAATGAAGTGACTGGAACTTTAGTCATTTGGGTGGGGGGGAGAAACCACCATTTCACATCAATGTCAGAAACACATCTCAATAAACTTGGGCTTTAAGGAAACAGGAAGAGAATGCTAAGAAAGCATCCAGGTAACATTCCCAGTTTGATTTGGTCTAGACCAGGGGTAGGCAACCTTGGCTCTTTTATGACTTGTGGACTTCAACATAGCTGGCTCAGGAATTCTGGGAGTTGAAGTCCATGAGTCATAAAAGAGCCAAGGTTGCCTGCCCCTGGTCTAGGACAATGTTTCTCAACCTTGGCAGGCTTCCTAGGGAATTCTGGGAGCTGAAGTTTACACATTTTAAAATTGCCCAGATTGAGAAACACTAGATTACAAAAACATCATTTGCCAATCTATCAGAACTAGATTAAGTCCTATCACTGTCAAGAGAAAAGTAATTTTGTGATAGAGAAAAGCTGCTCTTACCTGATCCCGGATCCTGTCCTGCTGTCCTCGAATTGCTAAGGCATGCTGTGGGTATTTGTTCTTCAAGTGGTCCATGAATGCATCCCTCTTGCGTTCCATCTCAGACTTCTGGAGCCCTGTGAGAGCCTCTAGACTCTGGGCAGCAATGACAGTATGGCGACGTTCTGAAGTGTGCACCAACCCTACGTTGGAGAAGCGGCGTGTGCCGTTGCCCAGGGTGCGGTATTCCCGTGGATATTCTGCATCATCTGCTGAGATCATGTGGGCACTAGTCCTCTCAGGATCTACGCAAATTTTGGAGGAGGGAAGGAAAGCAGAGAGGGAGTCAGAGCATCTTTCCACTTATCTCAATAATGAAGAAAACAAATCAGGGATGCTTGATGGGAGAAATTTAGTAAGGGTAAGAAGAAGAAAAATCAATTGTGGGCTTAAACTGGGTTTCCATTAGATTGGATCCTCACTCCCAATCCTGGATAGGGCGAGCCAGAAAAAGTGCCAACTAGCTGCTCATATGAATTTCATTTTGGTAAGCAACCAACTATCTCAGCCATGGAATGAAACATTTGATTTTTGCATTCTCATTCCAAGATGTAGGCAGCTTCTGCACAAAGTCATATACATTTCTGACTTTTAAAGGTAGGTTGGGTAGATTGTAAGTTTTTGCAGATTTTAGGTTTGGGCCAAAATAGGTTAGAAATTGAGGAACAAAGAGTTAATTCCTATCACTTTTGATTACAAAGTGATTTCCAGGAAATTTCTGAATGAAAGGGAGAAAAACTGTGTGGCAACAGGGGCAGAAAAGGCCGTCATCCTTGAAAAAGACGAGACAATAACAGCAAGACAAGTACTGAGGGGGTCACAAAGACATCAAAACCGCTCCCAAGGAGCTAAAATTAAAATATAAATGACCAAGAGACCTTAATAGAGGATGACGGCCCAAGTACCCCTTCTCTGCAGAAGAGGTAGCAAGTGGGCAAAGACAGACAAACATTCTGAAACAGCAAATACAGAAAGAAAGAAACTGAAAGAAAACAAAAACAAAATGCAGATTACTTATAGGGAGAGAAGGTTGTAAGGAGCACTACTCTGAAGTAAAGAAATACATAACTACTTAAAACAGGAACACTGGACTTTAGTACCTGCTTCCTCAAACAGAACAGTTATTCACTTCTTATGAGAGCAGAGCTAGGCCCCAAAAGACCCACATTTCTATCCCAAATATCTTTACTCATACCAATGGGGGCAATCCATAGGTCTCATAAGCTAGTCAGATATAAAGAATTATCTCGCACCTTATCTCAACGCTCCCACTGAAATAAACAGCATCAATAATGAAAAGGCAAAAGTAAACCATGACTGTATTTTACTAAGAAAAACACACAGATGAGGGGGGGAAGAGAGGAAGAGTGGTAGAGTGACTGATGACATGGGCTCCTGAATTTGAATGGCATTCAATACAATAGTGAGGAAGAGCTGAGGTCTTTCAGAATATTAATGGTATTTATGATGCATCTAGATCCTTTGGGATGTCTAGTTGACATTGCTTCTATGCAGATTAAAAAATCTGAAGCAGTAGAAATAGATTGTGAACATAAAATATAAGAAAAATGAACATAAGAATAGTCAAGGCAGTGAAATATAAAGTAACTTGATTATACACTTACATCTTAGGCACCAGCAAATTGGACTGAAATCAGACTTTTCAGTTAGTTCATACTGTTTACTAAGGGCAACACACAAAAAAAAACCCATTGCTTTCATAGTCAGGAAGGATATCGCAAAGACAGGGCTTGGGCACAATGCAATCAATGACCTTTAATATGATGGTTATCCAAGTTGATGGTCCAATCATTGAAGCTGAAGAAGAAGTTGACAAGTTTTATGATTAAGTTCAATCTGAAATTGACAGAATATGCAAACAAGATCTATTGCTTGAGGGTAAACACTGGAATGAAAAGTTGGAAATAGTAAGGAAAAAAACAGACAGTATGGCCTCAGAAACAGAAATAAAGCAGGGAATGACTTACAAGTGTCTGTCAAGCCAATTATTTCTTCAATTAAGATTATAATTGATTCAAAGAATATCAAACAAGGAGGGAAATAGTTTGCTGAACTTCTATGCAATAGAAGATAGTCCAGATATGAAGGACACCCAGATGAACTAATTCTTCTTTACTTTACAGTTACAGTAACAAAATCTTGCAAGTTGAAAGCACATTTCTCACCTGCCTTTACAGCCCAGGAAACTAACGAGGGTAATTCTGAGACATTTGCCATGCCTATATTCCTACTTCGGGCTAAACTGTCTCTTACTAAATTATTCCCCTGGATGTGGCCCTTCCCTGTCTCCCAAGGTCATTGTCACATACCATTACAATATCTTATAAGATGTTACCTATTTTCAAGAAACTCTAGTGATAAACAATGATCCTAGATCAGCATTCTGGTCATTGTCAAGTCAGAAATATGACAAACTACAGAAGAAGAATCAGTAAAGTTTGTAACCAAACCATGCCAGCAAATCTAGAAAACTAGCCAGTGGCCAAGATATTGTGACAAATCAATCAAAATATCAATACCAAAGAAAATTAATTTGACAGAGTATGCAGTTTATCAGATAATATCCTTAATTTTTTTGTTAGCAAAATAATGTTTGGGATTAGAGTATTACATGGAAAGTGAGATGCCAGATGATCAAGTTGGATTTAGAAAAGGCCGAGGAACAAGTGATATTATCATTGATGCATGTTAGATAATTAGGGAAAGCCAAAGAATACCAAAAAAGAAGAAGAAAAGGTAAATATATGTTTTATTGATTATAGAAAGGCCTTTGATTTTGTGCACTGTCAAGCTGTGTAATGTCCATAGGAAAATGAGAATTTCAGAATATCTCACTGGCCTCGGGCAAAACCTATAAACAATATAGGAAACCACTGTTTGGACAAACCCTGGCAAAACAGATTGACTCCAGTTTGGCAACAACTAATTCTGAATATATATTGAAGAAGGTTTATTTGAAGAAGATGAGGAAAAAGAAACTTCAATATCTCTGCTGTGCTTATGACACTACTCTGGTAACTGAAAATGCAATGGGTCTGGGATTAAATATAAAGAAGACCAGACACATGACAACAGGTATAGCTACCAGGCTTAGAACTGATAATAAAGATACCAATGGAGTAGATAGTTTCCGCCTTTCCCCGCACAGGTAAAGAAATATATCAAAGACTAGCACTTGGTAGGGTAGCAATGAAGGCCCTGCAAAAAAGTATTGAGATGCCCTTGACATCTACAAAAACCAGAGTGTTTGTGAAGTCCTTGGTGCTCCCTGAATTTGGTTGTGGATTCGTGTATCAAAAAGAAGTCATAAAATGATTTCTTTCTGGCTCAACAGGTTGAAGAAACCAAGACATTCTGGTCTGTAAACCATGTTTGTTTGTTTTTTGCTTAACTAGAAGTTATCCTTCTCTCTGGGTAGATATGTGGGAGTATCTAGAATATTAATCTTTTTAGATAATTTTCTAGCTTTCTTTTGGCCACTTTAGCTCTAAAGGAAGTCCAAATTATTAGGTTACTATGACTTATTAAGTTCAGTTACTGATTTAAAGCAGTCTACTTTAATCAATCCTACTCACTGAAATCTTATTGATGATTCATAAGAATATTTAATGCCATTAGACAGGATGTCACATTGGAGCTAGTTTGATTTTGGTTGGTAATGTATGCAGTATATCCAGCTAAAGGTAGTTTATTTAGTCATGGCTAAGTAAATCATTGCTAAGCCTAGAAGTATGTCTGTGGAGATTCTCTGTCATGCAGGTCAAAGTTGCTTCTTGGATGAGAAGTGAAATGTCGTCTTCTTCTTCCTCAAGGAAAAAGCAGCCCAATTGCCTTTTGAAAAAAAGAGCACCTTTGAGACAAGCCTATGAGTATGAAACCAGCTCCTGTTGGATGCTGCAATGCAAAAGGAAACAAGGCCATGTAAAAAGTTTTAAGATATGTGTGGTGTATTAAAATGAAATTAATTATTTTTTCAGGATATTTTAACATAATGTTAAATACTTAGTGATCCCTTTCTTGGGAGGGAGAGAGGGAGGACATTTGTATCATGCAGATTAGGTTCATACAACATGCTGATAAAGTGTAAATGGAGTTAGGTAGCTTGAAGTTCAGTGTTTTGTGGAAATATTCAGCTGTTCTCTTAGAACAGACATGTCAAACACAAGGCCCAGGGGCTGGATGTGGCCCGCGAAGTGGTTTCATGTGGCCCGCGAAGCCATCCTGGAAACAGTGAGAGAACGGCCCCCGCTGCCTTGGCCCTGGCCCAGGCCGGCCGGGAGCCAATGTACAATTTTGTGGTGGCCATCTATGCTGAAATGCATTCAGTCTTAGCTCCACAAGGCCGTCTGGAAACAGTGAGGAACCAGCCCCTGCCACGTCAGCCCCACCCCCTGGGTGCATGCTAGGGAGGTGTCACTAGGGTTGCCAGGTGTCCACTATTTGAGTGGACAGTCCACTTTTTTCACATTATGTTCACTATTTTTTTTTCACAAAATAGTGGACATTTTTTTTATTCAAAAGCTTTATGATGAAATGGTACGTAATCTAAAGCTGTACAGTCTACTTTTTTTACTACTTAACCCCCCCCCCGCTTGTCCGCTATTTTTTGGAAGCAGACCTGGCAACCCTAGGTGTCACCCTTTATGAGAAATGAAGAAATGCACCATCACCTGGAAGTGGCCAGCAAATGGCCCTCGCCTACTTCACATATCCAGGTTGATGGGCTCTGCCCTGGTCCCACCGCTTTCTGCCAGAGACCCTCAGATCTGTCCCACTCCTGCCCAGGCCCCCACAGGCACCCTTGACATGAACGATGTAGAGCTGGCCATGCCACACTCACCCGGCCCCCCGAGGGCAACTGCAATGCTGATGCGGCCCTCAATGAAATTGAGTTTGACACCCCTGTCTTAGAATGTCACGATAACCATCTTGTTAATCAGGATTTGTAAGTTTTATCTGGATAGTTGTGGGGGCTTTTTCTTCCCTCACCATTTCACCATGTGTGTCTACAAAAATAATATGCTTATAGAAGAAGACAGAAGTGGATCACTATTGTTCAAAGATCATACCATTTATTGTATATGCTTAGGTATAACATGGTTATGTAAACACATGAACTATGCAATCACTCTAGTTTAAGATATATCATGTTATCTGAACTCAACCCACTGTCCCATATATTCAGAACTGCCCTTATGAACATTATATACCAAGATGGTGGCAGAACAAAACAGAGAGAAGCAGGCAACACAGAAATCTGTTGAAAGTGGGTAACTGAAGGGGAGGATCAGTGACCCACAGTTTGTTTAGCCATCCCTTAGTGCAGGGGTGGAGAACTATGGCCCCTTTATAAGTTGTGGACTTCAACTCCCAGAATTCCTGAGTGAGCCATGCCAGGTCAGGAATTCTGGGAATTAAAATCCACAAGTAATAAAGGGTCCATAGTTCCCCACCTCTGCCTTAGTGCAATGCATAAACCCACTCTTTTTATCAAATAAAGCAGAAAGATGCCATTTCTATACCCATCACAGTTTCACAGACTCGTTAAGTCTAAAGAAATAAGGAAATGTGTTAGATGGTGAATAATTAACACCTATTTTTGCAACCTTGGGGAAATGGCTACTAATTATGCCATTTAACAATAGAAACAAGAAGAATGTTTCAAAACAGGTGTCAGTCCACAGGCTAGATCATTTCCCCTAAAAAAATATGATGCCCTAGCAGCAGCAACAAATGTTATTCAAAATATAATGAAAAAGTATAACCATACTTTAATTGGCTAAGAAAGAAACAGCTATTCAAGCTGCCAAAAACAACATTTTTCTTCTAGATTTTCTATTATATTTAGCAGTGTTTTTAAAACTTTTTCCTCTTGAAATCTCTTCCTATTTTTAAAAATTAGAACTTTTGTTTATGTGGGTTATATTGATCAATATTTACCATATTAAAAATTAAAATTGATGCATTTGCTTCCACTACCACTTCTCATGATTGCTTGATGGGATTTTACCATTGTATTATTTTTCAACATAGGCTAGTAAATAGTTTTGATTTTGCAGATCCCTGAGAGAATATTATGACCTCCTTGTAAAATATACTTCTGCTATAAGGACAGTAATATGGAATGAGAATGGTCCCCAGGAACACAGAAATTTGTCACATTTTCATGATGATGCCAGTCATTTTATGTCTTTGGAGCTCACAAAGAGCAGAAGTTGATCAAGCCTCTCCAGCTAGTCTAAGACAATAATCTATTCACACATGTTGCTAGACCACATTTTATTAAATAATTGACAGACTTAGATATAATACCAAACTACTGCTCACCAATCTCAGTGTTATGTTTGGTGATCGGTGAGGCATCTACGAGGCAGCAAGTGAATAAACAACTCTTTATTAATGGTTTAAACAGAAGCCTGGATAACTGCTGCTCCGCACCTATTTATACACTCAGCAACTAGGCGGCGGCCAATAGGATTCAAGTATTAGTTCCCGCTTTTAACATAAGTAATTAGCATGTAGATAGAAAGTCTGGCTCTTAACTGACAGATCCTTATGACCATTTTTTCAACAATTCCAAGTAATTCACCTCAATACATTACACTCAGTATGCTAATAGAAGTAGCTAAAATTTCTGGTGCATTTTAAAAAAACTTTTAAGTGGGAGAATAAGAGTGATGATGAGAGAAAATTGCTTCTTAGAACAAGGAGATATGTGCAAGAAAAATGGTTGGTTTTAAAGATGGAGAATAAAAGCTTGTGGTGTCAACTGCTCTTATTCTCCCCCTAAAATCATTTTTAAAAATCTGAAAAATAGGTCAACATTGCCCCACCAATTAATAAATAAAATAATAAAATTATTAGTAAAAATAATATTTCTGTTGAATTTCAAAGATGCTGGGGAAGGATATTGTTCCATTTGGCTAATCTTGCCAAATTCTGATATTTATCATATTTTAACTGATATAGCACTTATATTTTTGTTCATCGTCATAATGATTCTTAAGAAAGAGTCTCAGTCTAGCCAAGGCAATATTTTAACTGATTCAGTCATAATTTTATTGTCCATTTCTGACATTTTCTTATCCAATTATATAAAACTACAAAGAAAAGCAATCATCAGAATCACTATTTTCTGATCTGTGTGTTAATCTAGAAAGTAATAGTTATATTGATTTACTTAAAAATGCATACTGAACAGAATCCTCCACAATCTCCATAGAGATTGCCTATACAAAACAGGATTGCAACTTTTAGAAAGATAAGTATTAAGTTTGTGAATGTTTGCTTTGATAACCTGAATAATAATTTATGAGTTGGTAGCTTTCAAACAAAACAATTTCAGCAGTATATGACCTGGTTTACATACAGCACTAAATAAACAGTTCCCAATTTTCTTTAATGTGTACCTCCACCTTCTCCCTGAAAACTTTGGAAGACATTGATACAGACCAAGGGTTTGGCTGTGTAGTGCCTGTAAATACTGTGACACTTGACTCCAAGTGATGCCTGCAGCTTCCCAAAAAATTTAAAATGCAATGATTTGAATCATACAAGATTCCCCAAACTCCCAAGATTTTAGGGTTTCTGCCTAAATCTTCTAAGAATTTGAATGAAAAGACCAAAATCTTATTTGATCACTCAAATTTGAAAATATTTAATAGCTTCCTCCCTCCCTCCTTCCCTCTCTCTCTCACTCTGTGTGTGTATGTGTCTTCACCAAGAACCATTCTGTCACACCCTCTGTTAGACCACAGGTAGAAATAGTTTTATGGTTGTTTGTGTCCTGTGCGTCTTGCTACTGTAATTTGCAAAAAATGATGGTAAATGAGCCATGCCAGTTATGGTTTATTTAATTAATTATAGTTAATAAAACCATGATTTAATGTAATGTTTGTGCAATAAATGTGTCTATGTATATGTAGTGCAACTAGCTATAAATGAGAATCACAGCATTTGACCAAACAGATTATTGTAACAATTATTATAGGTAGTCCTTGAGTTACAAATGTAATGGATACTGCCCATTCCATTCATAACTCAAGGATACATAGGAGTGAATCTCGTAGCTTTCGCCCATGCATTCGCTAATTTAATGTGTGGGTGAATGCATGGCTTGTTAAATGAACATAAGGTATCTCAGGGTGGGGAAGGCCATGGGAGGGCTAGTTATGGAACAGGCCATATTTAGACCACCCAAGGCCACCACTGAAATACCTCATGCTCCCTCCCCTGAGGGCCCACAATTGCTCCCCCCATCCTGCCATGCCAGGTCACTTACCTCGTGAAGATCTGTCACCTCTCCAGCCTCTCTGTTTCTTTCTCTGCTCCTGGCAAGAGCAGAGAGAGGCCTCCGAGGCCAGAAGGACCTCTGGGAGCACATGGCCACCTCCCCGGTCTCCATTCTGGGTCTCAGAGGCTTGGATGAGGCCTCTGAGGCCCCGAATGGACCTCTGGAAGCCATTGCTACCCACTGCCTCCTTTCTGGGCCTCGGAAGCCTGGAGGAGGCCTCCAAGGACCAGAACGGGCCTCCGGAGGCCCGCTGAAGCATCCCCCACATTATGTCTGGGCAGCAGCAGCATGGAAAACCCTTCAATACCCGGATCAGGCCTCTGGAGCCCTGCCGAAGCATCCCCAGGTGTCCTTTCCAGGTGGCAGCAGCACAGAAAAGGCCTCTGATGCCCGGTTTGGGCCTTTGGAGCCCTGCTGAAGCATCCTCTGGTATAATATCTTGGTGTTGGAGACCTTTTCCGGGCTGCTGCTAGAACGAAAAGGAACGGACGCTGGGAACACTTTAACGGGCCTCTGGAGGCCTGTTCTGGACCTTGGAGGTTCCTCCAGGCCTTGGAGGCCCAGGATGGAGGCTGTGGGTGGCAGCCAAGTGCTTTCAGAGGTTAGTTCTGGGCCTCAGAGGGTTCCTCCAAGTCTCCAAGGCCCAGAACGGAGGCTGGGGGAGGCTTTTGTGTGCCTCTGGAGTCTGTTTCTCCCCCAATTTCCATTCTGTTCTCTATTGCAGAGAAAAGAGGCCTAAACTACCATGGGATCATGCGAGATCAATAGCCTGAGATCTCGTGCCACTGATCTTGCATGATTTTGCATTACTTTAGGCCCCCATTCTCTGTGAACGCACCAAATGAAGCACCGAAACAGCCAAGAAAGCAAAGGATCTCTCGATCTTCACAAGGTGAATATCCATACATCTAGTGCCAGGGAGACC
This sequence comes from Protobothrops mucrosquamatus, assembly GCF_001527695.2. Classification (NCBI taxonomy): domain Eukaryota; kingdom Metazoa; phylum Chordata; class Lepidosauria; order Squamata; family Viperidae; genus Protobothrops; species Protobothrops mucrosquamatus. The sequence goes on from NW_015386397.1 coordinate 4,830,553, forward strand.
CAGGGGAGAGAGGGAAGGAATAGCCAGGGTGAACAACTGCCATCATAAGGGTGAATGACTGCCATGGTGAGGCAACATTTGTAATTTCGGGACTTTTTGTAAATACTAGGGGGCGCTTATCATGTAACTTCGAACATTCGGTAAGAGAATGCCCGTAACTCAGAAATTATCTGTATTCAATATATTATTTGTCAGTGATTTTACATTCTTGGCAAATGTTTGAATGTCATAAAATCCACAAGATCCTATTTCTAGCTTGTTGATTTCATCTCCTAAGAATAGCACTAGCCCAGTGTCAAAATATCTATTTGCAAAAATATACACTTTCAAAATATCCACTTGCTCTAATAGAGAACTTCAGCTAGAGGTGCAATAAACACTAGTAAAAGTAAGGTTCACAAATTGGCAAAGAAAAAAATAATCCTTTTACCTCTACAGTGTGGATATATGGGGGTAGAAGGAAGGTTCAAGCAACCTCCTCAATTTAACAAGACAGTAAAAATATTGGAGATCTGCTAGACTGCAATGAAGAATAAGAAAAGTTGCCATTATAATAAAAGCATCTTCATGCTAAGTGTTCTTTTCTTTGAAATTTTATGTGTAAAAATTGCAGAGGACACAGTGAGGCATATCATTCTACTTCATAACAAGATTAAACACAGCTGAGCAATTTTGCCTATGATTTAACCAGTATTCTAAATCTATCTGCACATTGCAAATAGCAGATTGTAGTATGGCACATTATTTGTTTGTTTGCTTGTTTGTTTGAGGTGACAGGCTCAGTGTTACTAGGCTTGCAACATTCCCATCTTTCTGCTCTTCCAAAAATTTCTGTTTTCTGAGTTGTTGTTTTTTGAAAGCTATATTTTCAACATAGCTGTCTTTATCTCCTTTCACGACTTTATTTCTCTATACCCATGGTGGCGAACCTATGGCACACATGCCACAGGCAGCACGCAGAGCCATCCCTGTGGGCATGCACGCCATTGCCACAGACAGAGGGACACAGGGCTGGGCTCCTCCCCTTCCCCTCTCCACACATGTGGAGTCTGGGAACAGCTGTGGGAGCTGGGCGGGGTGAGGGAACCTATAAAAGGAGCAGTTTTGGCGGGAGAGTGAGTGAGCAGCGACCAGTGGTGGGTGTCAAATCATTTAACAACCGGTTCTCTGCCTTGCCTTCCCTCCATCTTGGTCGGGCTGGGCTGCTTGGGGGGTCGGCTGGGAAGGGTGCAGGAGGGTAGGGGAGGAGGGAGAGCTGGGATGCCTTCGCAGAGGAAAGTCACCCCCCCGCCAGCCGAGACTCTCATCCACACTGCATAGTAGGATTGTATAGAAGGGGCACCGGGCAGAGGGCTGAGGGGGCAGCTGGCAGGGGAATCAGAGCTGCCATCTCCCTTCTGCAGTGCAGTGGCTCTGACAGGGGTGGCAGCTGCTGCTCCTGCTGCTGCTCCGAGCCCCTTGATCAGCCAACCACACAGGGAAGCAGGAGGTGATGGCAGTGATCCCTGCATCGCCAAGCCCGGCCAGCAGCAGATCTGGAAGCAAAGCTATGCCTCCCATCCTCACGCTGGTGGAGGCAGTGGCGGGGGAAGGTGAGCTGTCGCGCACCCCCACCCCTCCCCGCTGTCACCCCACATCATCCCGCATGCACGTCCTGGAGGTGCACACTGGTGGAGAGCAGCAACAGAGGGTGGGCGTATGCCATATCCTGCCTTCCCCCACCACCGCTGCCCCCACCAGTGTGAGGATGGGCGACACAGCTTTGCTTCCAGATCTGCTGCTGGCCGGGCTTGGCGATGCAGGGATCACCACTGCAGCCTCCTGCTTCTCTGTGTGGTTGGCCGGTCAAGGGGCTCGGAGCAGCAAAAGGAGAAGCAGCTGCTGCCCCCATCAGAGCCACTGTGTAGACAGGGCCTGCACGAGGTGAGGGCTCCTTTCCAACCATCCCGGAGCCATCTCCACCCACGTCGATGGGGCAGCCATGTTGCAGGACAGCCAGAAGGCTGTGGCTGCTGACGGACACCTTCATCCCCCATGCGCTCACTGGCCTCTGTGTGTGGAGGCCAATGGTGTCTGGTAGCAGCTGCTCCAGTCCCTGCCTCGCCTTGCCATGCCCTGTGGCAATTGGCACACCCACCCTGCCTCGCCTCGACTCACCCCACAGGATGAGCCTCCAGTCCACCGCCCCTCCAGCCAGAGATCCCTGGATCTCCCCCAACCCTGCCCGGCTCCCACAGGCATCCCCCCCACAAGCATCATCAAGGTGGCCACACCTACCACAGCCACAGCCACCCAGTCGGCCATGTCCACCCAGCACCCGGCGATAAATAAATGGGTTTTGGGTTGCACTTTGGGCACTAAGTCTCTAAAAGGTTCACCATCACTGCTCTATACTATGGCTTGGCTTGTCAGTTTTAATGGAAGTGGTCTTTTGTTTACTGTCTGAATTGGTGGTTGTTTACTGTCTGAATTGGTGGTTCCTTGATTCAAGTCATTGTTTGCTTCTTGATTGTTGGTCTACTGCTAATCTTGATTTTAATCTCTATCCATATGGGTGTTGATTGCTGGTGAGGAGGTATTTTGGTCAGAGAGCACCAAGGATCCCACAGTTCAACTCTGAGCTAAAAATACTTGCTTCTAACGATATTAAAGTATGTTCCATTAGTTCCCCCAAAGGCATGGTTCCTGTAGAGCATCATCTGGAGAGGGGTCAATCTGAGGTCTTTCAGTGAAGTCAAAGAATTTGGGTCTAAGGAGAGCAAGGTTTAGGCATAAACTGAACAAGTTTAGGGCCTCACAATCTGCAGAGGTCTCTCAAAATTTTAGATTGTTTTCATTTGTTATAGTGTTATTATAATTGCATTCATGAAAGTAAATTAAATTCTTCTATAGGACTTACATGAACCTCAGTATTAAGATACGCTTCTGCATGCAGCAATACCTTCTGTTCAAAGAGGACCTTTCCTCTTTTGGGGTTTGTTATGCATCTTATTTGCCATTCTTGCCAAATTTAGTTGTCAAACAGCCTTATTCTCTGTTGCACTTGTCAAATAGGGCTGCTAGAGCATCCCTTAGCTTAGGGCCTCACTACATCTAAATCCAGTTGTGGTTCCAAGCTATCATCTCTCTTCCCCCGTATAACCATTCATCACTTTAAAGAAGATACAAAAGTATGTCATATACAATATACTCTCACATACATTTTACTGCCTACGTGTCTGTCTAACTATTTTCCTACTGACAAACTTAACCAATTCACTGAAAATGATCTTCTCATACAGAGAATCGGGTATGGAATTGGCTAAAATCTTGTCAGTTTTACTTCATAGTTCTAGTTATGAGTTAATGATTTTACTTTATAACAATCTGCCTTGCCCAAAATCATCTAGAAATTGACAGCTGAAAAATTTGAAAATTTCTCCAGTCCTTGCCCAACTCTCATTTACAATTCTACTTTAATTCTGTTTTTCACAAAATAATCTCTTAGCATGTGAAAAAAATAATAATGAAGAAAGTAAAGTTATGAGGTGGACAAAAATCACTGACAAAGATGAAAGTCTTTGCTGCATCATTGCATGATATTATATTTCATTTCTTTCCTGATTAATAAACTTCTGCTATGTCTTTTCATTAAGTGGATGCAAAATGAAAAACAAATTCAAAAAGATGAAGAGAAATGGGAGACTTTTTTCATTCTGCCCTGCAAATAATTAAATATTTAGCATGAAAGAAGGTACTCACTGTTATCGATGGAAATTTTCCTCATGTAGTTAAATCATAGTGGGGGAGTGTGATTTTTAGTAGAGATGTGACATGGGGGAAGGAGAAGATTTCCCATTAGCTTTGAACACTATGCTCACACATCTCAGGAGTTGCTATTTTTGGAGAAAGCTGATGTCATTTGATGCATTCATCCCTATAACATCAGGTCTATTTTGTGCCCAGGTTTTACACTCCAAACATAACCTTTTTTCAGGTGTAACGGTGAAATGTCCCTCCAGGTTTAATTCAGACATTTAGGAACTCTTAATTTAGAAATGTTCATTATAAATATAAAAAGAAAAATGCTGAGAGGGGTAAAGTAAGCCTTGGAACTGAGAGGTATAAATAGTTACAAAAGACAAACAACATGAAGAAGCAGCAGAAACATGCATATACTGATCTATCTATTTTGTTTAATCTCATTTATATCCCATTTTCTTTAGGAACTCAAGACAATAAGCATGGAAATTTTCCCTTATTTTACTCCAAGTAAGTAAGTAAGTAAGTAAGTAAGTAAGTAAGTAAGTAAGTGGGATTGAGAGACAGGAATTGCCCTATAGTCAGTTCCATAGTCTAATGGGATTCCATGGTCCTTTGGGACATTTTAACTTCTATATCACATTGGTTCTATATAACTTCTATATCACAGTGGTGGAGCAGTGGTTAGAATGCAGTATTGCATGCTATTTCTGCTGACTGCCAGCTGCCAACAGTTTGGCAGTTCGATTTTCACTGGCTCAAGCCTTCCATCCTTCCAAGGTTGGTAAAATAAGGACCTAGATTGTTGGGGGCAATTTGCTGACTGTAAACTGCTTAGAGAGGGCTGTAAAGCACTGTGAAGTGGTATATAAGTCTAAGTGCTATTGCTATTCTTAAAATGAGATCAAATGTGATGTGAAAGAAGAGTGAGCCGAGAATGCTTTCCACATGATCAAGTATAGTCTTTCTTAACCTGGTATTCTCCAGATACTCTGGATTTCAAGTCTAAGCATTTCCTAAATACTTAGCTTTTTTTCTGTGGAATCCAAAATAGCTGGAAAGAATTAAATTAGAGAAAGATAGTCTACAACATACATAACAATAAGTGCTGATAAAGTAGGATTGTTCTCTCTTCTGCCTCTTCTTACCTGTATGTGGAATAAAGCTATTAAGCACCCTAATGCACTCCACAGAAGTAGGGCCAACTTAAGGGCCAACTAAGGTCAGGTTGAAGAAAAGAGCATCTTAGTTGGAGAATTTGTTATGGAAATCTTTCTTGACAAAAGCTCATTTGTTGCTTCCCTGGATGTATTCCGTAGATAGTCTTTCCTAGCATACACTTTTATGCTTTCAGAAGGGTAGCTATGTCAGTTTGCTGTGACAGAAACAACAGAGGGTCTTTTGGGCCCTAAAATTCTCAACAGATTTATTATGGCATGCTTGTCATCTAGAAAGGTTTAGTCAACAAAAGCTCATGCTACTAAATGGTTAAGATGCTCAACATGTTTTTGTTGTTTTTTGGTACGCACTTGTTACTGAATTTTAATACTTTTGATTTTTGTTTAATTGCTTCTATTTTGTTTAGCAGTTTTATTGATAATTATTTTATTGCATTTTTGGTTGTCTTACTTATTTTGTGAACTTGACAATGTATTGAAAGATGGTATGAGAATACCCAACAGTGCTCCTCTGTATGCCTCAAACACCTATTTTTAAAAGTCCCTTGCACAAAATTATTTTACCAAAACAAGCTACATGTTATATTTTAACAGCTAGGCCTCTATAACTGTATCACTTAAAAACCATAGAAGAATTACATCTTTTCTCCCTTAATGGATTTTTGTAAGGTAAAGGAAAAAAAATGGGAAAAGTAGTTGGAAAATACTAGAAGCCTGCTAGAGGGATGACAGTTAAAAGTGGCATTACAATTATATGAAGAAAGCTAGGTAGTTTCCCAAGGAAACGGTCATCTCAAAGTTTCTGTAGGTTTCTGAATTTTCTCTGTGGAAGAGTAATAAAATAATCCCAAGTCTCATCTGGACTCTAAACTACTACATCTCAAAGAAAGCTTACAGCAAAAAAGCTTTCTGTCTTTGATATTCAACCACCCCTACACCCCCACCCACCTTCGTGACATATTTTATGAATGCCTTTGAATCCCCATCATGTTTATTGAGAGCCAGTTTGGTCTAGTGGTTAAGGTACCAGGCTAGAAACTGGCAAACCATGCGTTCTGGTTCTACCTTAGCCATGAAAGACAGAGCAGTCCAGTCACTCTCTCTTGGCCTTGTATGGTTGTTGTGGGGAAAATAGGTGGAGAATGTATTAGATATGTTTGCTGCCTTGGGTTATTTGTAAAAATAATAAAGGCAGGATACAAACAAACAAACAAACAAAAAATATTGTCCTTGTTCCTATATCTCTATTCTATCCAAAAGGTGGGTCCCTTAAAATCTCTACCCCATTCTGAAATGGCTCTCATGCATTAAAGCTCAAATTACATGATTGCTATGATTGTTTTTAAAAAAGGAGGATAACCACCCTTCAACCTGACTTGGCGGCTCTGCTATTTACCACAGGAGCAAAACAAATTGGACATTAGAGGGCTTTTATTGATATGCAGGATGTCTGTGGACTCAGTTGAGAATCCTTGTGGTAATTATTAAGTGGATCATTTGAGCAGTGAAAAAAATCCCTATTAAATTATGGGATTTAAAAACTTGAAAGATAAACAAAATAACAACACAGTTATATCACATTTCTACAAATTAGCTGATATTTCTTGGTCTAAGGGTACTTACTGTTTGTCCTCCTATAAACCAGGCATCCATCTCTAATATTGATAAAGCAGGATGGTGGGATGGGCAAGTACTAACATGCAGATTGGATGGGTGGAAAGGAGGAACTCAAACTTTTTCTGGGTTTCAAAATAGTTATTGTGCTGGACCAGATTGTAGCCAGCTAGAACTATGTTAGAGCATTTAGCATTTATAGGGTTAATGTTGTATCAGTGAGAGAACTGTATGTAAGAACATATAGCATTTAAAGGGTTAAACACTGTTTCCTTAAGAGATGGCTTATGGATAATGTAGTTTTAGCTGTTAGTTAATCCTATAGTTCATCTAGGCAGTGGGAGGAGTTAGAAAATTATTGCAGGACATCCTGTTACGTGCCAGGTTTTTATTACTTGCCTGCATGAGTCCTAGCCATTTGGTGGCTGGGCTGAGATCTCTAGCAACATGTAAGGTTTACACGCAGAAGGGGGAAATCCATTGTTCTTTTACCTGTGAGATGAGTCCATATTACTACCTACATTCTGGAAGAACCTCTACAATAACCGTTGATAAGATAAGACAAGACAAGACAAGACAAGACAAGACAAGACAAGACAAGACAAGACAAGATAAGATAAGATAAGATAAGATAAGATAAGATAAGATAAGATAAGATAAGATAAGATAAGATAAGATAACCTTTATTGACATTTTTATACTGTGGGCACAATGGCACGCATCAAAAATGAAATTTAGTTGCCCGCTCTCAAAGTGAAACACATACATGACACACACCTAAACATACTATGAACAACATATGTATAGACCCATATCCCTACATATACGTAGCAATAAATATTAAATATTGTCCATCTTGAATATATAACGGAAGGAGGAAGCTTGAGAGTTCGCAAGGTTAATGCTGTATGGAATGAAACTCTGGCTAAATCTGGATGTGCTGCTTCGGATACCACGAAGCCTCCTCCCAGAAGGTAACAAGGAAAACAGGTCGTGAAGAGGATGTGTAGTGTCCCAGATAATCTTACGGACCCTGCTCAAGCAGGGCTTCTGTGCTATGTCCTGGATGGGATGGAGGGAACAGCCAATGATCTTTTCGGCCATTCTCACCACTCTCTGCACCGCCTTCCTGCCTGAAGCAGTGATGCCTCCAAACCAGACTAATGTTTTGAGGATACCTGGAATAAAAGTAATCTTTGACTTATTCACCGAGTTATCTGTCTGTCTCAAGTGGAATCTAGCAGCCTTTTCTGCTTGAGGCAGAATAGTTATAATTTTATTTTTATTCCAGTAGGAAGAATTTATTTGCCTCAATGACATAGAATACATCCTGGGGAAAGATGCAGCTAAAAGTTAATGGTAATAAAGTAAAAAGCAAACAAGAAGCATTGTTCTATTTTTACACTTTCAGTCAAACTCAGCTCCTAAATTATATAGATTCACCAAATTAAACATGCACCTCTATGCTTGTAGATAGAATCCTGAGAATATTTTACAAACATTATTTTATGATTTTTTTATTTTACAAACAATAATGAATTTGCCATATCTAGTTTTCAGAGACAAAAATCTGTTTACCAATTTTATTTGAGAATAAAGGTAAAGATATAGGTTTTCCCTGTCTAATCAGGGAGGGATTCAGAGTTATTCAAAGATATTTCCGCTATCATGTGGCCCAAGATAACTATACGCTGAGGCATATGGAACGCTGTTATTTTCCCACCAAAGTGGGAACTATTTATTTACTCACATTTGTATACTTTCAAACTGCCCCGTGGGAAGGAACTGGGGCAAATAACGGGGCCTCGTCCCATCACACGGCAGTTGGGCCTTGAACCCGGGCTTTCTGCTTTCCAACTGAGGAGCTTAGTTTTTTAACCATTGAGCCATTGCATCCCATTTATTTGAGAATAACAATTCTCAGTTGTTCAATTTCCTTTCCCCTCCCTTTTCTGTAAAGATCAAAATGACAGCCATTTCTTTTTGCATTTTGCATTTACTTTTTCTGGATTATAGATGCTTTTCCTTTTCAGATTTCAGAAATGGAGGTAAAACGAATTAAAGCATTCATAAAAAGGCCTTGAGATTAAAATCACAGTCTAGACAGAGAGGAAGAATTGCTCTTGACTTGGTTCATTCCCTGTGGCTGAAGTGATTGTGCTGTTGCTATTTGTTAAAAAAAATTCTCACAAGATAAGCAGTTTTTGTCAAGAATTAACTCTGGAAATACCAGTCGGCCCAGCTGAGTCTAAAACCACCATCCAGAGCCTCACAAGACAACAAATTAGAAACAGTAGCAAAGCTGGTATCCTACATTGGACTGTTGGATGGATAAAAAAACAGCTTCAGAAAACAAAGCATCACTTGGAATGCCAACAGCACCTACGGTAAGTTACAGAAGATGCAAGATTCAAATTCCAGAGCTGAAATAGGTTACAAGAAAAGTCTATTTTTCAAGATTGGCGAATTCCATTGGCTATGGGAAAAGGGAGAGGGCTTTAGAGCAGACCTGGCCATTTTATGGCTCCCAGGCCTCGTCCACCTCTGGCTGTCCCTGCCCATCCAATGTGAGGTCAATTGGAAATTAGAAATCAAATGTAAATAAATGTACACCATGCGTGCAATACGACTGCATCACCTTTATTTTGAAGGCAACTGCTACTTCTTTTTCAATTTACATATGTGTGTGCGTGCCTACACGCCTTCGCAGCTCTATTGGTTTAGCCCTCCACAACAGTCCCAGTTTCCCATGTGGCCACTTTATTTATTTATTTATATTTAAATTTATATGCCGCCCTTCTCCCCATGGGACTCAGGGCGGCTCACAGCATATTAAAACATTGTACAAAAAGAAATTTTCCCCTGCTAAAAACCAATTAAAATCCAAATATTAGTAGCTGTGGCTCTTTAAAATTGTTTAAAAATTGTCCCTATTTAAAACTCACCTTAGGTCAGGCC
>NW_015386397.1:4841638-4877682 GCF_001527695.2 Protobothrops mucrosquamatus
CCTCTCAGGGTCCATCAGTCGCCTGGGACGGAACCATCTAGGCGGTTCCGTCTCCCTGCGGCGAGGGGGGGCGGTCCGGAAGCCCAGCTTTAGGAGAGAATGATCTGACCATGACAAGGGCTCAGCCACTATCTCCCCTATTGTCAGATCATTCTGCCACTGGCCAGAGACAAAAACCAGATCTAGTGTGTGTCCACCCATGTGGGTGGGGGTCTGAATTAACTGGGTCAAGTCCAAGGCCGTCATGGAAGCCAAGAACTCCTGAGCTCCTGGGAAAGTTAATGACCTACCTCTGCTTTAGAGGATCACTATTCTAATGATTGCTAGGAAGCAACTGATGGTGTGCATGTGGACACAGGGGAAAGAGGAGAAAGTGGAATTGCAAATATATGCTCAGTATGTCTTTCAACAGACCACCTCTGCTCAATTATTCTAGCCAATCCATTAAGCCACATGGGAGAGTTTAACCCTTCCTAGCCTGGCATAAAATCATATATACTCAGTTAGAAAGCTTTTTTTCCTTAACCTTAATTTACAACATAGACAAAAATTATGACATTAGTCATAGGGGGGCAGAATTAACTTTCTATGCCCCCCCATTTTTCTGACATTACTCAGCTGATTAGCAGGCAATTCCTAGCAGTAGGAAAAGCATGGCTGCAACCACACCCCTGTGTCAGCAGGAGACACTGCAGGTTTCCTAAAATTAGACTGCTGCTTGAATACAACCTGCCTGCATTGGGTTGCACTTTCTTGAATTAAAGATAAAAGCAAGGACACATTTATTGAAAACTGAAGAATGATAGGAATTGTATATAAAAGCACATATACAAAAGGTACAGTTGAGAAATGCACAGTCCCCAAAGTCTATCAGAGAACACATACATGAAAACTAGGAAATGAGTATAAATTATTCTATAATAAAATATTTTTGTGCCATTTTCCATGGTATTCAATATATATAACGTATATATTGCACAATAGTTGCTTAAATTCACATTTCTTTAATATCTATGCAAACTACAAGCAGTTCTTGACTTACAACCACAATTGATACTGTAATTTCCATTGTAAGTTGATGCAATTGTAAAGCAAGTCATCACATAACTGGATTCAATTTTATGACTGTTTTTACAGCATTTATTAAGTGAATAACCATGGATGCTAAGTGAATCATGCAATCATTAAGCAAATCCAGCATCCTGAATCGATTTTGGTTGTCAGCAGCCAACTGGAAAGTCACATATTGTGATTATCTGACCATAAGACTCTACAACTATAATAAATGTGAACTAGTTGCATAGTGTCTGGATTGCAATCACTTAACTACAGGAGTGGTACAAGAGTTATAACTTTGAGGATGGATTGTAAATCCCTTTTTCCAAGGCCATTGTAACTTCAAAGTGTTATTAAACAAAGAATTATAAGTTGAGAACTACCACACTTGTCATGTTTCACATCTAGCTGCATCCATCAAGGATTGCACATCAAAAACTTTTTACATGGAATTCATGAACTCTATCTGCCCCTCCCATTTTAATTGATTCATTTATCTAGTGAGTCTGATGACATTTGAAAATATTTTTTCTAAATAAGCCTTATACAGTTATAGACAACAGTATGCTTGATGTTTCCTGCAATAAAAATAGGACTATTTTGAGTTGAAGATAATATATAATGATATAGTGATACAATAAATGCTAAAAATACAAATGATGGGGTAAATGTGCTTTATAATCAGAGCTAACTGTCTAAAGGAAACGTGCCAAATTAATGAACAACTCTTCATGCAAATAAAAGTATCTCATATGCAAAACGCACTTGACCTTTTATGGATTGACAAACAACAAATTTAAGTGTGTCACTGAGTAATGTGTTATATTAACTTCCCTATCAAAGATAAATCAGGAAAGACTTCATTGAAGAAGTGATTGAGGAAAGTTGAAAACTCAACAAATCATAAAAAATGGAACTGTTTTCTGCATAAGAAATGGCTTGGATTGGGATAAATATCAGATGGCAAATAAAATCTGGTAACAGATGAGCTTGAATCATATGGAACAATAAAAATGTACTGTATATCCAAAACGTATTAGCCTTCTAGAGTTGTAATTCCTTCCTCTTTTTTATTTTGTAAAAATTGCTTTAGAATCCTACAAGAATTTCAGTAGCAATGCCCAGCTTTGTTTTCATATGCAATAAAAGAAAATTCACAACTTTAATGATTATTTCTCATGGGAAGAAACTGTGCTCACACAGAGAAACAACATGCAAAAAAGAAAGGAAATTCGGGGAACTTGCAGATCACACACTGAATGGGGGAGGGGGGGGGAGAAAGAAACACTTCTAGTGAAAAAGATTTCCCCAAATTTATAAAGCATTAAGAATGATAGCTGTAGAACGGATATAAGAATTTCCAGGCAGTCGTTCATGAATGGAACAGATTGTCTTGGAAAATGATGGGCTCTTCTTTGATAAGATTTTTTAACTAAAATAAGAACGCTTTGCTAAGGGATCAAGCCATATGAGTTTTGAAGAAGGATTAGCACATGCTTTGCTGTGCATTCAGGTTTAACAGATGTCATTTGGGGGCTGAACTAGACAGTCTTATGTTACTGTTAGTATAAACTAGCAGCAAGCAGAAAGTAGATCCAGGCCTAATAGTAAACCTCTAGATGATTTGCAATAGATTAGCACCATTTTTGACTTCTAGCCAATTAATAAGAAGATTATTCTTTTTTTTTTAAAGTTAAGCTATTGAGATGAAGACAGTGTAAGAGAAAATCAGGATATTTATATGCAAGAACTATTTGCTCTGCTCTGCTATTGGAAGTATATTCCCTTGTTAAATATTTGCAGAGGCATCTTGTTCCTTAGGTTAAGGTGCATCTCTATACCCCCTTTAAAAAACAAACAACCCTATAGCCTGAATTCTGTCCATACCATTGTAAACAACACTAAGTTACCAGCAAATATGGCCCAAAGGCTGACTTTATAAAAGGCAACTCCTGGGGAATCTATAAAGTAATTTCTTGCCCTCTTGCCTAGGGCAGGACTAGAATTCACAGTCTCCTGATTTCTAGCCTGACGCCTTAACCACTATATTAGACAGGCTCTCTTCCAAATGAGTTTATTAGTAAACTAATATAATATGTTTTGCATTTAAAGTGGAAACCAGAAGTAATCAAATTCCCTGCAGTCAAAAAATATATGATACTAAGGATTACACTGCTTATAATGTTCCACCGGGTTTTTGAAGGATACCTAGCTGAACACTTTCAGTGATAAAATGCTGAATATAATGGATGCTTGGCCTGATCCTACAATATTGTCTCTGGACAAGAGAGGGGAAGAGATGGATGAATTTTGAAATTAAAGAAAGAAAGTGGCATTAGAAAGGAAGGAATAATGGTTATATTAATAGCATTAACATTGCTAGCAAAATGCCCATCATTATGAGAGACAAGATAATGTCAGGGAAAGCAATAACGTTCCTTAATAAAAAAATTTACTTTTACCCTTTATGTAAATGACCATTTAGCAATAACCACTAATGCATGAGAAAACAGATGAGCGCCTCCTCAAATGGAAAGGCCTGATAAATCTATTTTTCATTTATGTAAATTTTTGTGCTTCATAATTAGGCATCATTTTTTTCATTAAAAAAAGACAAAATCCAAAATTTAAACTCTAACAACCTTTCCTACAAGACATGCTTTGTATGCAATTTGTAGCATTTTTTTTCCCTGGAGCTATGCATTACGAAGAATAACAGCGCATATTAGCCCCAAAGAATCCTCTCAAGTAACTCAGGAATACTATGGTTTAAGGCTGCTCTCTGCCTTAAGCTATAATTGAGAATGAAGTCAAAGCCCCATCTGTACAGCCCTGTCCTGAATTCTATTTCTTAGTGACATGAAGGTGATGCAGTTTGAAGGACTTACTTTTTTATAGGTATCTGTCTACCTAATAGGGCTAAATGTCACAAAAAAGACATGGTTCTTGCCCCAAGGAAGTTACAAACTAAATATGGATGGTGAGGGAGATGCATAGCTAGCAGTATAGAAAGGGGGGAGGCGTGTTTGATGCAGGTACACAATAGCAGACAACAGATGCTGATGATACAGATGTATTTGGGCAGTAGAGCAGAAAGGCATATTTTGAGAGAAAAGACAGTTGATGAAGGGGCAGAGAGACTGGAAGCTTTAGAACTGCCAGAACTAGCAAAGGCGTTGGTATCTCTGATAAATGATTGCCACTTCTGCTGATGCTTTAAAGCAATTTTGTCCACAATCAGGCCTCATTTGCATAATGAAAAACATCTGCACTATTTTTTTCTGCTCCGTTGCCAAAAATAGTTTTTGTGACTGCAGGATTTACATATAGTTTACCACCCTCTTCCTTGCTCCCCCAAAATGTAAATTAACCCTTCCTTGAAGATGCTTTCCACGAGTGCTGTTTAGAATTCTTTACATATAACTAGTTAAGAACAATGACTAGTGGGTCTAAAGAAAATGGCAGACTGCTCTCTTCCCTCACCCCCAACACATTGGTAGCCAGCTTAAAGAGGATTGTATAAGTATTACAATGTGCAGTGCTTTGGGATACTTGTGGTTCCTGTCTAAAAACTTCCAGTGGAACCAATGATATTCCAGAGGTCTTGATATTCACAAGGACAAATACATATATTTAGATCTACTTTTAAAGAGTTTCTTTTTTTAAAAAGTGAATCTGCATATTTTAGTATTATCTATTCAGGGAATACATCTTTGCATCCTTAATTGTACATTATTCTAATAATTATAAAACTAGTTTTACCACATTAACACAATCATTCCATTAAGCTTATTGTCTGTTCTGAAAACCAAAAAGATAGACATGAACACTGGTTCTGTCCCAAAATGCAGAGTTTGATGGTGAGAAATGTAGAGCTCTATACTTAGATGGAGAAAACAGGTGCACAAATATAGAATAGGTGGTACCTGACTTGGCAATACTACTTATGAAAGTGTCTTGATAGACCACAAATTAAACATCAGCCACCACTGCACTGTAGCTACAAAAGAGCTGATGCAATTTTGCTGAATCAACAAAGGAATAGATATTTCTGCTTTATGTCTCAGTGGCCAGACCACACCTAGAATACCGCATCTAGTTCTGGTTGCCACAATACAAAGACACTGAGAAATTGGAAGGGGCACAAAGTGATGAAAGGGCAGAAGGGCTTGGAGGCTAAATCTTATAAAGGAAGTTTAAATGAACTACTTAGCCTAAAGAAAAGAAGGGGACAGTCTTCAACTACAGGAAGGGCTAACAAAATTCAAGAGGTGTAGGTTCCACAGGGGGAGCTCTAAGAGGAAATAAAGAGGACTTTCCTCGTTTGGAAGCTATTAACCAATAACTCCATCACTGGAAGTTTTCACGCAAAAGGTGGACAACTATTTTTATCTGGGACAGCATGAGAATTTGTGCCCTCAGGAGGGAATTAGTCTAGAGTTGTTTCCAAGCCTAGAATTCTATGGTAAGACTTTCTCAGTCATGCCAATTGAGGGTCATGCTGAAACAAAATACCATCAGTTGGTTCTTGCCCTTTTCAATAGGATTGTAGCAGGCAGGAACAGTTCCAATAAAATTTATTTGCCTCTCCTAGTGATACTGAAATCTCCCCTTACCCTTCTCTTCAGCATAGTTGATGTGATGGTTTTCACTGGCAAAATCATAGGAGAGAAAAAATGTTACTCCTTTCACTATATTCTGTAATTGGCTCTTCTATCTATAATTTCTTTAAATTTCAAACATAAAAATGTGTGGCTGGTAGACATTAATTAAACATGTTAGAACTGAGTCTCTGCATTGTTTGAGTCTAACCCTTACAGCTACCGCAATATGGTTGAAAGTTTGTAAGAATAGCCTCCTGAAATCTTGCAAGAACTCGAGTAAGCAATTTTTCCATTAGTTGGGGCAGAATTTTATTGTCTAATAATATTCCCCTTTCCCATATAGCTAAGAAAGCAGAATGAAATTACAAGTATCACAGAATGAAAAGCATTAAATAAGAACCCAGGGACATTTGTTCTGTTTGAGTAAGTCATACAGATAATAGAATTCAGATTCCTATTTGTGATTTATACTGATAAGTTGCTTTCTTTTTGCAAGAGAGAAATGAAATTAATGGGCTGCAAACAGTTTTATATTTTGAAGCATAGAATGGTACAAATACACTGTTCAGAATGGCTTTGAAAGATTTAGAAAATATTTATTGCACGTGTAAAAATAATTTTTTAAAAAGTGCAGCTCTGTTCCACACTGTCCCACTTCCATGGTATATAATTTAGAGTCATTATTCTACTCGCCCAACCAACTACTGATTGCTGAGCATTAAACTGGCTTATATGAATGTCAGGAAGCACAAGATGGCTGGAGCTACAGCATCACAGTGCATTGGAGCAGGGGAGGGTATCCTTAGAGCCAGACATTTCTTCTCTGTCAAGGTCAGCAATAGTTTTAGTGCAGCATTTCAGGATATTGTACTGATTCATCTCACAATACAACTGATTAAAAGCGCACACCTAAATATATCTACTTTAACATTACACCAATTTCAGTACAACTTACTCAAGTGGTTTAAAGGACTGCAAGTTTACTCTATTAGAAATTAAGAATGGAGTGGGGTGGGGAGGATATAGTTACAACATTTTGCCTTTAGGAATCTCTTTAGGCACACATGTTGCATTGCTCCTACGTTCAGTGCTTTCTCTCTCTCCCTTTTACTCCAATCCATATGCAGTTCCCTTTTCTCCAATTACACGCTTCAGTAGTGGAACATGCCAGAGCTCCTGACTGCTAAAGAGAATTAGTTTTAAAAGGCCATTTGTGCAAACCACACAACAGGATGCTGCTTCTTGTAGCCTTTTTTTTTCCTAAAAGAAAAAAAAACCTTCATTCCCACAAGCCTCTTCTATTTTTTTTAAATAGTAATCTCATTAATAAAAGATTACAATTCACAGCAATATACTGATGCAAACTAAAAAAAATAAAAATAGAAATAGAAAAGTTAATAGGAGAAAAAGATTTTAAAAAAAGAAAAAATAAGAATATAGTAAAGAAAAAGAAAAGAAATATATAAAGCCTATTTTCTGTCTCAGTTCTAAAGGACTGACTCATCATCTGATACTGTTCTCCCTGAAATTTTTTGGAGGGGCAACCTTGCAGAGAAGAGATGCTTTCAGCTGAGCCCAGGTCCAGTGAGAAGTAGCCATGCAATGAAGCTTTCTCCATGAAACTCAGCAGCAAGGACTTCATCAGAAGAGGGGTGGAGAGGAATGGAGAATCTTCAAGGTTGGAGAGAGGGTATAGCAGTTTAGAAACCCCGCATGACAGTAATCATGACTGCATAGCAATATTAAAATCCAAGACCTTGATGATTAGTGTTTGGGGAAAAGTCCCCCAATTTCTACCCATATTGTTCCAGGTCTAATTCCATGGAAACTTCTGCATTTCGCTTTTAAATGTTGGTGAACTTAAGTGCTGAGGGTCAAATTTGGGGTCAGTTTCAATCCTCAATGCAGGTTTGACTGCATGTTGGACTGCTACTGAAAAGGCCTTGGAGGTCTATGACTTGGTTTTTTTCTTGCAGATGTTCCATTACCTAAACTAGGAAACATTATCAGTGCCAATTCTAAGACTAGCAATGATGATGTTACCTAGTTTGGGTAATGAAACATCTGCAAGAAAATAACCAAGCTCAAATAACCAAGCTCATTTCAACCCTGAGCAACCAATATTTTCCTTTATTGGACTGCTACCAGTATTAAAAGTGATGTGGGAAGTACTGTTTTTAGTAACTGCCTGGACAAGTCCATGAAGTTTTCTTAGCAAAGCTTTTGGAAGTAGTTTGTCATTGCCTCCTTCCTATGACTGAGAGAGAAAGTCTGGCCCAAGGTCACCCAGTTGGCTTTATGCCTAAGGTGGGACTAGAACTCATGAACCTGGTTTCCACCTTCCAATTTTTAGCCTGATTCCTTATTCCTTCATTGTTCTAGCTTAATTTCTAAACTATGACACTGTACTTCAAAATCTTTGGTAATGCCCCAGTCATCTGTACATTAAGATTAATGAACAGATAAACTATCTGGTTACATTATATGGCTTACTGAAAATACACAAAAACATGAACTTTAAAAAGGTGGGTGTGTATTTGAATATACACATTTGTTCTATAGAGACTATCTGAAACATTTATACATCATCAGAAAAGAGCAGTTCCTCATTAGATAAGTATAAATATCTCTGACACAGTTAAAAGTAGTAGAGAGAACTGATTGATGGGGCACAATATGCAAGGGTTTCCAGAGGATTATTTCCTTGTTAATTATTGAGGAGAAAGACAGCACTGATACTTGGGTTTCTCCCTCAAGCATGAAAATATTCCTGGATCAAAAAAAAATGCTTGTATTACATGTTAATACTATAAACTGATGATGGCAAAATCATGCTCAATTTATGGGCAAAAGCTAAAATTTGGGGTGCATTATTTTATTTGCTGCTTTAGCAAAATTTCAAAACCACAATAAAACTCTGTAATTTGCTTAAATTTAGTTCCTGCACTCTACCTTTTCACTTGGATTCTACCACTGCCAACTTCTCCTGCCCCCATCCTTTCCACCTGCCAGAAGCTGTCCGGTTTCTGTCCTGCTCTGTGAACAATAGCAAATTGCCTGAAGCTCTGCCCAGTCTATAGAACATCCTCAATGCCACCCCCCACCACCTCCCAGCTTTTCTCTCAGTAGCTAATGGCTGAGGTTCTGTTTGCAATGCCAGAAGCAATTTGAGCACAAAAAATGGGAACTCTCTCTCTCTCTCTCTCTCTCTCTCTCTCTCTCTCTCTCTCTCTCTCTCTCTCTCTCTCTCTCCCCACCCCCCCACCCCGAACCATAGGGGGGAAAAAGAGGGGAAAGGAAATTGATCCAACCCTAAAGCCAGTTTCTCTCTGATTATGGTGGGCTTGACCTCTTTAATACCAGGCATTTATCTCAGAAAGAAATACTGAGTGTCACATTTTTAAAAGCTTAAATAAACAGGAGCACTTCATTCATTGTTCCACATGCATAATTCTGCATCCTCCATACCCCAGATATAATGTCAAGCATTCTAAAACATTTGCCATACAGCAACTCCTGCTCAGCCAAGAGTCATTGTGGAGTATATGTATGAAGGAAGACAGGGATCCTCTTCTTACGCTGGGGTAATAGCAGCACTGCTATTAGGATGAAATAAAAAATCAGTGTCGTCTGCTAAGATTTGGGTTGGTGGGAATGTCCTTCAGCCATGTGACTGGCTGAACTAGGAGTTTAGAGAAGGAAAGCTGTTTAGAGTTCAATGAAGCCATGACGTGACTTCATTATTTTTTATTATTTTAAACTACATTGTTTTATAATTAAATATGTTATGTTTTTTCCTTTGGCAACCTCTAGTTTTATAATCTGATGTGGTTGACCATTTAGTACTCTCTGTGTGTTATTTTATTACTATATTTTCTTTATTCCTAATTTAATCAGAATTCTTTAATAGATTTCTATCTGAATGCTATATGCTGGTTATAAACTGTACATTACTGTGATCAGTGACCATAATGAAGAAGTTCTGCTCCTGTCTGTCCCACCAGGTTTTGCCCAAGCAGCCATTTTGAACCAGGATAAGGGTAGAGAAATCAATTGCCTAGCAATTAATTATCTCTCACAGAAAGGTCAAGAGGTCTAGAGCAAAACAGATTTGTCTAGTGCAACTAGGGACAAAAATAGCAATGAAGAATGAACGAGTTAATCAAATGGATGTAGTGAATGGGGAGAGAAGAATAAAAATGAATACAGAAGCAGAAAGGCCTCTCCCCATTCCCAAACAAGCTGACTAATGAAAAGATTTCCTTTCTCTTACCCTCTGGATAATTCAGGAGGAGCTCCAAGCAAGCTGGAACAGCGTCACTCCAAGAGTTTTCAAGATCTTTTCTTGGATGTGCAGAGACTCCTTAGGTCACAACCAGGAGCAGAGCCAAACCAATGCCAAGACAAAATTCTTCCAGAAACAGAGATGCATCAAAGGACTTCACTGAAGCAAGTGTTGCATTCAGGTCCATATAGTCTGATTTATCCATTCATTTTCCTGCTACCTGCAATGGAGGTTTTGTTCCTTAGGTGGAAGACACACCTGAGGATGCCACTGGGTTAAAGCCCCTTTCTCACATACAGAAAGATAGCTGCCTTAGAAAATGTGATCCTGCAGCAAAGGCAGTTCAGGTTGGTAAAGCTTCTCTCTCTTTTCAAAATGAGAGCAGGAAACCTTGCTAGGTCCGTACTGCTGCCAGTACCTCACTAGCTGCTGACACCACAATGGGGAGGGGTCCCAGGCTGGACATGATGGCAGGCTTGCTCAAATCACACCCACCTTGTTGGGCGCTCACCCGAAGATTATCGGAAAAGAGGATCGCTCAAATACAGTTTATTACTGCAGTTCCATAAATCTTCATGAGGCAAGGCAGAGCGAGACAGGCAGCTGGGCCATGAAAAGGAGGGAACAGCACTCAGCAGAGCATGAAAAATAGTCAGAGTGATCATCTAGAAATGGACCAGAGGGGGGGGGGAAGCAAGAGGCAGAGAGAAAGAGAGAGAAACCTGCTGCAGGACATGAAATTGCATTGGGGGGGGGGGAGTGATGCAGGAGGGAATGAAAGAAAACAAATGAAAAAGCCGTCAGAGTGATGCGAATCTTCAGGGTCCAGCCATTAAGGGGGAAAAGGAAAAGAGAGGCACGCTCCTGCTCCCAAGTCCTGCTGCAGCTGCCAAGACGTGAGTCTTTCCACTCTGCATACGCAGTGCCTGAGGAAGATGCAAGCCATTCGCTGGCTCACTAGAGTTTCCCCATACAAAGATAACCCTTTCCATTCCTCACTACTGTACTGGAGAATTCATGCCCCCCCTCCCCTGACCTTCCATCTCTGGCTCCATATGCTCCGTCTCTAAAGTCAGCCTCGCACATGGCTGTAACTTTAAACCAGGATTTAGTCCACAGATTTGTTCAAGGTCTCAGAGACTTCAGACCCGGGATATTTTTTCTTGAAGCAATTAAGAGCTTTAAATATATGTCTTGTGATGAAAAGCCCAAAGAATCCAAGGCAACGGGATTTGGGTAATGGGCGTTTTAGTCATCACCATTAATTATTGAAAAAGTATATAATTTACAAGACACACGAGAGTGATGCCCCTTCATCTGAAGATAAATGTCTACTCAGGTTGAGCATACAGGACCTAAAATATCTGACAAAAGGTAGTGATCTCTGGGATAGACTAACAGATGAGCCAAGGAGATTGCAGAGAGAATTCCTGTCCAAGGATGGATTTCAAATATGTGGGCTCACATATATCATTAAAGCATAGTGTAACATGGTTTTTTTAATGAAGTAAAATTTTCTACCCAACCTTCAAGGTTGCATTTTATACAATGCATTTAAGCAATTCAGATTGTTTTTTGCTTTAATGTACAGTGTAGCTACTGAAAAAATATTAAAAAATATTTTATGTACAGTGTAGCTACTGAAAAAATATTAGCTACTGAAAAAAATAGTGGCAAATATCTGTAGCTCAGGTGTAGGAAGAGGGTGAAGGTCCGAGCTTGCAGGTTGATTTCCAGATATTTCGTTACTGGGCTAGGTAACATCTTCAGCAGAGTTTAGGGGATGTCAGTGTCAGTGTTCTGTTTATAAGGGCTTCAGATGTGGGTGTGTCAAATGAGGATCTTGTGATGGGTACGGTATAAGTCATCAGTGAGAGAGGCTTGTGATAGATCTTGTGACGGGGATGTTACATCAGATCAGGGCCATTGGGAAGTGAACTTCTGGTGGGAGGGGAGTGGGTCAGGTGTCAGTCATCAGCGAATATTATGATAAACACGTTCATGAATATGCTAGGTTACAGCTGCATAAAAAGTATACATTGGTGTTTTGTATTTACCCTCCTGATCTAGCAAAATTCACTTGAATTCTCCAAACCTAGCTTGGCTGACAGCTGGAGATGATGTGGATATTTAGAATAAAATAGAGCTGGAAGGGACCTTGGAGGTTTTCTAGTCCAGCCCCCTGCTCAAGCAGGAGAACCTATAGCATTTCAGGCAAGTGACTGTCTAGTCTCTTCTTAAAAACCTCCCGTGATGGAGCACCCACGATTTCTGAAGGCAAGCTCTTCCACTGGTTAATTGTCCTCACTGTTAGGAAGTTTCTTCTTAATTCCAGGTTGCTTCTCTCTTTGGTCAGTTTCCAACCATTATTTCTTGTCCTGCCCTCTGGTGCTTTGGAGAATAGTTTGGCGCCCTCTTCTTTGTGGCAACCCCTCAGATACTGGAATACTGCTATCATGTCATCCCTGTTTCTTCTTTTCTTTAGATTAGCCAAACCCAAGTTCTGCAGCTGTTCTTCATATGTTTTATTCTCCAGGCCTTTCATCATCTTAGTTGCTCTTCTCTGAACTTTTTCCAAAGTCTCAACATTTTTTTTGTAGTATGGTGACCAAACTGGTTGCGGTATTCCAGGTGTGGTCTTACTAGGGCTTTATAAAGTGGTACTAATACTTTGTGTGATCTCAGAGGTTATTTTACACACTGAGGTATTCCAGGTTGGAATATTGCAATCTAATCAAAGCAATGTGTCCAATATCTCAAAAAGTTAGTGCCAAATTTAATGGGCAATTCTACTGTCAATTGTTCAATTTTTCTTTTCTTTTTTCTTTTTTTATGCTTTGATTGGTTCACCACCAGACATCAGTGCACAAATTAAAATTTCACTCATTCAAATTGGAGAGGCATTGCATTTATAGGCAGGTAGGTTTTAATGAAAAACATCAGAAAGAACTGTATATTGTAGTAGTAATTTCAATATTGTTGGGACTTGTGTGTCCAATCACACTTAGCCAATAAAGAATATTCTATTCTGTTCTGTTCTGTTCTATTCTACTACTCCTCATTAATTAAGCCAATGTTTTTGAAACTTTCTGGATTGAATGTTAACTTTTCTGAAAGCTGATTAGAGGTTGTTTAGTGTAAGAGAAGACAGTCAAAAAGCTTGAAAGATAGCTTTGACATCATTAGCAAGGATTTCCCTGCAGTGCAGATACACAGAGAATGGGCAGAGTTCAATTTCTATGCTCGAGTTGCTGCTGTTAAGTCTCATCTTCCAACAGCAGTAATCCCTGGTCAAATTAAGGAATCGTGTTCAAGAGCTGTCTTCCCCAATCTGGTTTCTTCTACATATTCTGGACTACAGTTCTAGTTTACAGTTCTAATAATGGAGAATATTGGTAGCTCAGGGTAGAAATGAGGAGTCCTTGGTGCTCTCAGTACTTGGATGCTTTCTTGCAGCCATTTCATTACCAAACTAAGTAACATTTTTAGTGGACTGATGTAATGAAATGTTTGCAAGAAAACAACCAACCTCAGAGAGTACCAAGGTCTATAATTCCTATAATGTATCTGGTAATATGGCTATGCTGACCAGGAAATATGAGAGTTGTGGTGCACCCTATTGGAAGGTGCTATATTGAAGAAGAAACCTATCTCAGCAATAATGACAACCAATGAGCAGGAACCTTTTGTACAAGTCCATATTTTCCATCTCATTTATATCTTTTCTAGAATTCTCTTCAATATTCTATCTGTGATTTCAGCACACTGCTCATTAGAAAATTTGATGGAGAAAAAGTTAACTTCAGGACTCTAAAAAAATATATATTGAACTGCCAAGGAAGACTGTAACAATACAACTACTTAATTTTACTCTGAATGCACCCAACAATAAATGAAATTATTTTTTAAAAAATGTAGAGAGTTTTTGCAGCTATCCTGATAGGCCTAGCTACTTTGTCAAAGATTGCCAAATCCAGACAGTTTTCCAGTTTACTGAATTATTATATTGTAATTTGTTTGACCAATTTAATTACCATATACAGTATGTATACCAGCTTCATCTACTGGATTCAGGTTAATAAACAGCAAATAGATCAAATATATTGTTTGGTTGGACTTTTTGAGATTAACTGCTACTTCATTGTTTTAACTTTGTAGTTGCTGAGGTTCTTTTTTTTAGTTTCTATTCTGATTTTTTTAACTTGATTTTTATGGAATGGGAAGTATGTTTTTTAATGTGTTCATATGTTTCGGTATATGCTTTTATGATTGCAAACTGCTTGGAGCCATTTGGAATTTGAAGGTATATAAAGGCTGTAATAAATCAATAAACAAATCCTCAACATAAGCAGATTAATGATACAATAAAGCACTACTAAAGCACACTGTGGGCTAAGGGTTTTTTCAAATTAAAACGTCAGCAAAACAGGAAAGTCTTTAGCTTGGCATCAAAAAGCATATAATATAAGTGCCACACTTCTTTTAAAGAAGCATTTCATATGGACATCACCTCAAAAAAACCCCATTTTTTGTTTATTGTTGTATAGCATTTTTTCAGATAGGACAATAAACACTATAGACAGAAGGAGGAGATATATATATATATATATATATATATGTATGTATGTATGTATGTATGTATGTATGTATATGTATATGTATATGTATATGTATATGTATATGTATATGTATATGTATATGTATATGTATATGTATATGTATATGTATATGTATATGTATATATATATATGGCGGCCCATAATCTGGACTAAGCAACTAGCCAGCATTACTTCCCACGTGCCAAAATTCAGATTGAATTTTTTCAATCTGGTTTAGCTATAGCCAGGAACAACATCAGATAGGAGCAGCTTAATACTGCAATGCAGAATTTCCCCCAGTACTTCTCAAGTCTTCCCAAACCTAAATTCATACCCAGTGCTAGAAGTAGAAACACCACATTCTTACAGAATATAAGTATTAATTCTAATCAGATATACGTTGCCATTGGCCTGTAATATTCTAATGCCTTCTATATCAGACAAACAAAGCAATCCCTACAACAAATACAAACCTGGCATCTAGAAGAGCAAGATGATTAGGGACTGGAGGCTAAAACATATAAGGAATGGTTGCTGGAATTGGGTATGTCTAGTTTAACAAACAGAAGGATGAGGGGGGACATGATAGCAGTGTTCCAATATCTCAGGGGCTGCCACAAAGAAGAGGGAGTCAAGCTATTCTCCAAGGCGCCTGAAGGCAGGACGAGAAACAACGGGTGGAAACTGATCAAGGAGAGAAGCAACTTAGAACTAAGGAGAAACTTCCTGACAGTTAGAACAATTAACCAATGGAACAACCTGCCTCCAGAAGCGGTGAATGCTCCAACACTGGAGATTTTTAAGAAGAGACTGGACAGCCATTTGTCTGAAATG
Organism: Protobothrops mucrosquamatus; assembly: GCF_001527695.2. Lineage (NCBI taxonomy): Eukaryota > Metazoa > Chordata > Lepidosauria > Squamata > Viperidae > Protobothrops > Protobothrops mucrosquamatus. The sequence goes on from NW_015386397.1 coordinate 4,857,016, forward strand.
GTGTAGGGTTCCTGCCTGAGCAGGGGGTTGGACTGGATGACCTCCAAGGTCCCTTCCAACTTTATTATTTGTCTAATTCAGTAGAAGACCATTTCAGTCTATCAGCTTCAAGGTGATTATTTCTGAGTTATATTCATCAAATAGTCACCTGGATTTGAACAGAAGACAATGATTCCTATCCACTCTATATGTTAATTGATGCTGCATTGCTAACCTGACTTCTTTAGTATCTATCATTTCTATTGAGCAGGTCACTGCACATAGTTTGTATATGTTTGCCCTTCAATTGAATTGTTATGATTGATACTTTCTGTGTATAATTTCTCTATAAAATCCTACTCCCTACTAAGTGTATATCTAGATGCACTTCAGTCATATCCTAAATATGTTAGGTTTTTCAGAGATCTTTTTGCCCTGAATATGCTCCAAACAACACAAAACCCCACAAATTACAGGTTAAGCCCTTCCCCAGTTTACTGGCTTTGAAGTCTTAAATAAATCTTGTCAGTTTGTGGGTCTTCCTCTGCCCAATAGAGAGGACTAGAAAGAGAAAGAAGATGATACAGCATGAAAACAAACAAAGTCTACAACGTCTATAATGCACGAAGGTTTTGCTGCAAGTCACTCTCTCTTATAAGGAACTGCAGTGCAAAAGCTAGCTAATATATAGGTCTGGGGAAGAAAGCAGAGTTCATCCCTGTTCATTCTATCACTTCTTTTTATGATCTGATAGACGTCATTTTCCGAGGATTGTCCATCAGTCATTGCTTCTTTGAGTTCTTATAAACTGGTACTTGTGTCATTAGTGATAATATCTAGCTACAGTGTCATCTGTCAGACTTATTTTTGATTGGCTTCCATTTTTCTAAGCATCAGGACCTTTTTTCATAACTCTTACATTTGCATTAGCATGTTTAAGCTTTATCTTCATTATTAGTGTGTCCAGTGAGCAGTTTTATTTTGCTTCATCTAGTATTGAATGACTTGTTCTTCTTGTGTTCTTTTTTCTTCTCCTTTTCTTCTATGAATTTCAACAAATTTCTCCAGTATTCAAATTCAATTCAAAAGCATTCCGTTTTCTCTGTTCAGCCTTTCTAATGCTCCAGCTTTCACTGTCATATATTAAAACTGGAAAAACCATGGTTTTGACAGTATGTACTTTTGTTGTCAGTGTGATGTCTTTGCCCTTTAATATTTCTTCTAGATCTGACATAGTCATTCCACCCGGTAGCAGGCAACTCTTTATTTCGTAGCTTTAGTTACTATCCATGTGAATTTTTGAATCTAGGAAGATACAAATCTGTAACAGCTTGAACTTCTTATCTACCTATTCGCTTTGAGTTGGCATTGCTAGCTGATCTAATCTTACATTTTTGTTTTGTTTTTGTTTTTATATTTGTTTTTACATTTGAGCACAATTTTTTTTATTCATCACTTTCATCTTCAACAAGAAAGCATCTCTAAGCCTATGTGGAATCTGACTCTGAGGCTTCAGTCCCTGTTTCCCTTAGCTCAACTGAGTAAATTGATGAATAAATAGAAGCATATTTGTGTATTTTTAGGCATACATAATTATAAATGAGGATAGTCCTTCCTTCCCTCCTTCCCTCCTTCCTTCCTTATTTTTCCTTTTAAAAACCACCATCCTTACTCTTACAGAATGAACAAGTTCATCCTTGATATATGCAAAAATGGAGACTGGAAACTAAAAATAAAAAGTGTGTATAAATATCAACAATGTACAATATTTTTCTCTTTGTCCCTTTTTTTCTTTAAAAGCACCCATCCTTTCACTGACAGAGAGATTGTGAATGGATAGGATATAAAAAATGTATGAATGAATATAAGATATGTTTACACTATTCCTAGCATACACAAATTATGTAAAATGCTAAAACCATAATATGATTTGATTTTGGCACAGGCTCATTGAGATGGCCATATATAGCATATTATAACATTATAACAATTCTACAACCTTTACTGTACCTCAACAATACATCGAGGGAGTATTCCTATCTTCACAAAATTTAATTCAGATGGTCCTTGCTTAATTATCACAATTGAGACTGGCAACTGCATCACTAAGAAATGTGACCATTAAGTGAGATATCGTATGATTGCAACTTGTGTTTTTTTTCCTGCCAGCTTCTTCATTGACTTTCCTTGCCAGAAACTAACTGTGAAGATGTAATTTGTGACTTTCTGACCACGGGACATTGTGATTGTTGTAAATGCCTGCAGTTATGAAGAATATAACTCTCAATCACATGACTATGGAATTGCTGTGATGGTCATAAGTGTGAGAACCAATCATAAAATTGCTTTTTCAGCATTGTTATTTCAGTTGTTTAACAACAGGACAGTTGTTAAACAAGGACTACCTGTTGTCTCAGGGCACCAACTAATGTTCCTTCTACCACCCAACATCATCTGCTGTCAAGAAAATCAATCACAAACTGCTGTCCTGAATTTTTGTCATGATGGGATTGACGTGTGAGTGGCCAGTTCTACATGTCTTGACTTCTTCCCCACTGGTCATAACAAAAGGCTCTGCTGTTGGAGTGACAGCCTAAGCCCTTTTATTCCCTGAGGAGCACAGAAGTTGCCTTGCCTGGGGCTTTCTTTACGGATCAGGGTTTTTTTTTTTTTAAAGAACTGACACTTGCTTTGCAATACTAGTTTTCAAAACTCATATTTAACAAGATTAAAGACGTGGGAATAGTGTACTAATCTCTCAATTTCTCACAAGACAAGTAAATTTAAGAAACAGCAATTTCCATAGCCATTTTTTTTTCAAAGCTGCTATTAAGAAACTAAATATTTGCATAGGACAGGAGATGGGGGCTACCATAGAAGCTGTCCTTTTAAGGGATGAATAGTTTTTTTTTTAATTTGTTCTGTTTGACTGGTGAAGTGCTAGGATCCACACTGTTTTGCCCCCTGATAAGATAATGTTCTTATGTCATCTTTGGTTTCCTCTATATTTGGCCTTTTATGGAGTTAATATTCTCAGGTCCAAGCATATAGAGAAAAAAAAACAAAACAGGTTGCACAAGTGAGATATCCAACATCAGAATGACCAGAAAGGCACAATGCCCAGTAATTAGGCAGGGATAGAATCCTTCAGCAGGCTTGCTGAGCCAATTGAAGCAAGGCAAATGACTATTTCTCACCATTATTCTTCCCAGGCTATTTTCCCAAAGGAAAATTCTATGTTAGGTTAAGGTTAGGTTAATTTAATTTGTATACCGCCCTTCTCCCGTAGGACTCAGGGCGGTTCACAGCATATTAAAAACACAAATACAATATACAAGATACAAAAAATCATACAAAAATACACAAAATAACCCCACTAAAACCTAATTAAAAGCCAAATATTGATTGCTGTATTCCCATTAAAATTACTTTTTAAANGGTGCGGCGGAAAGTAAGGAGATCCGGAATCATCCGGATCTCGGGGGGGAGTTCGTTCCAGAGGGTGGGGGCACCCACAGAGAAGGCCCTCCCCCTGGGGGTCGCCAGCCTACATTGCTTGGCCGACGGCACCCTGAGGAGGCCCACTCTGTGGGAGCGTACCGGTCTGTGGGAGGGAATCTGTGGCAGAAGGCGGTCTTGGGAGAAGGAAAGCACCATTTCCAAACCAAAACAACAAAAGATGTCTCAGCAGCTGGTTCAGTATGAGATAGAGGTAGGGTTATGAGGACACCTCCCTAGAATGCTTAGTATTTTTGTGGCAAGCAAAAAGTGAAAATGAACTTTTAATATATTGTATTAAGTTAGCCAGCTGTGGTTTGTTTAATATCATTATTATCATTCGTTAACATCATTAAAGAAACTAGCCTAGTGTGAACCCATTCTATTATTCTCTGCTATGGCTGGAACACTCTAATTTTGTTCTGTCTCCAAAAATATATATTATTTTAGTATAAGTGCTCAGGTCACCTATGATGTCATGAAATGGCTATATAGGTCAACCAACCTTTATAAAACATGCTCCAAGGTATATAACACACCACATAAAAAGCTCCTTCAGAACTAAGAGCTTTCCCTGGCTCAATTAACTTAACCAATACTCAGGATACAGGGAAAACAGCATCCATCCTCCACTATCACTATTTTAAGTACTGGAGATGGGGAGAGGAAATTCCTGAGTTTGATCCTAATGAGTCAGATCCTAATGACTGGGAATCCATTAATGGATTCTTCTCAAAAGAGGTGAAGGAACAAAAGAAAGAATCACAGACATGCCTCCAGATGAAATGTGTTTTGGCAAAGTTTTAGGAATGTTGTTCTAAATCTCTTTATCAGAATGGTTCAATGTATTCTACATTGTGTACACTTCTACAAAGTATACAATTTAATTTTTTGAAAGTTTAATGTTTTTGCTATAACACAAGATGACCTGATTCAATGGTTATTATTTTGTTCCATTCATTTACTTCCTAAAAACAGCAACTCACGGACAGTTGCATCTAGACTCCTTGTGGGTTTCTCTAATGTGCCTCATTTCAGCCAAGATTCAGAGAACTCACATTCTTGTTATAATTCTTACTCCTAAAAATCAGTAAGCCATTCATTATTGTTTAGTAGCATTCTTCAGAATTTTAGACAGATTGTTACTGTTAAAATAATTTTAAAATTCAATAATACTCAATGCAGTAGCTGAACAATCTTCTGCCAAACTTTAATGCACATAATTCTGCAACATTCTATATATAAAAAGTCTAAGTCAAAGACTTGTGGTTTCACCCTATTTCTGCAACTTCTTATTTCACACAAAAATTCTACAAGGATGCCAAACAAAATTCATTCCAAACTAGACTTGGAATGCATGCCATTATCAGTGCTGAAAACAACATTAATATTGGGTGGGAAGAATCTACCTAGAATGAAAGCAGCGCCCTTGCCATTCCTCTGTTCTTTCGAATCAGATGACAGATGATCCTTTGTGATGAAAAAAGCGGAAGAAGGGAAAAACTAGCTAGAGCAAAGCTGACTCTTATGAGTATCAGCAGAATTTCCTTTTGGATGGTGACAGATAAACTGAATGCTAACTGAACTCAAGAAGGAATCACCCCATATATTTTGCTGCTCAGAATATTCTCCTGTGTCCCAACTCATTATATTATTAGAGATCAATCTGATTCCATTGGGGTTTTGCCATAGAGTGCTCTCAATTTCACATGCACAGTTGCTGAAAAGAATACAACTTTATCACTCTTCTAAAAATCTGAAGGATGACTGACACAACACTACTATGCCCAATTCTTTAAGGCAGGGGTGTCAAACTGCCGGCCCATGGGCCGGATGAATCATGTGGAAGCCACGCCCACCCCATTGCCAGCAATGACAAAACTGGCCTTCTGCCACAGATTACCTCCCATCGGCCAGTACACTCCCACAGGGTGGGTCTCCTCAGGGTGCCGTCGGCCAGACAGTGCCGGCTGGCGACCCCAAGGGGGAGGGCCTTCTCTGTGGGAGCTCCCACCCTCTGGAATGAGCTGCCCCCAGAGATCAGGGTGATCCCTGATCTCCCTTCCTTCCGCCGCGCCCTCAANAGCGGGACTGGCCTAGGGTAATTTTTAAGAGGGGTTTTTAGAGGAGTTTTTAATTATATTTTAAATTAGACAAGTTAAATATTTCATTTTAATTAATTTTAAATTTTGTGTTGTTATTGGTGTTTTTAATTGATTGTCAGCCGCCCTGAGTCCGCAAGGAGAAGGGCGGGATATAAATTCGAACAATAAATAAATAAATGAATAAATAAATACGTTGCGCGATGTCATGTGATGTCATGAGTTTGACATGCCTGCTTTAAGGAGACAATAGCAGAATGAATCTCACTAGTGGTTTAGGAGGAGATCAGCATTTCCACATCAGCCTGAAGTGGCCAGTAGACATTGTTCTACTGCAAGCTGTATGTATGTATGTAATATCGTGACACACATGCAAAGTTCTTGGATTGGCATCATGACATTGTACAGGTAGTCCTTGACTTACAGCCACAATTGAGCCCAAAATGTATGTGGCTAAGCAACAAAGTAAATTTAGCCACATTTCCCCTCATTTTACGACCTTTCTTGCCATTGTTATTAAGTGAATCACTGCAGTTGTTAAGTTAGTAGCATATTTTAAGTGAATCTGGTTTCCTCCATTGACTTTGTTTGTCAGAAGGTCACAAAAGGTGTTCATAGAACACTGCAGCCATCAAAAATATGAATCAGTGGTCGAATATCTGAATTTTGATCACGTGACCATGGGTATGCTGCCACAGTTGTGTGAAAAATGGTCATAAGTCACTTTTTTCAATGTTATTGTAACTTTGAACAGTCACTAAATGAACTATTGTAAGTCAAGGACTACCTGTAATGCTGCTTTTGTGATTCTTCCTCCCTTTGCTTCTTTGGCAAATGCCACTGAATAAGCCCCTTTCTGATCCCATAACTAATTGTAACCTGATTTTGTTTCTGACATAGTAGATATCAAATTTTACACATCTGGATGCAGTTGGATGCAGTTGGGTTAAGGGTCAAAACATTACTTAAACAGCAGTTACAGTTAAGAATGACAGACAGCCTTTGTCCTCCGGAAGGAGAGAAAGTCAAAGTATCATACATAGACAAAAAAAGAGATGTTGCCTGAACATATTTCTGTCATAATTGCTAGTGGGGTCACTCCAAGGGACACAATTTAGAAATATTGCACAATAATAGAAAAACTAAAATCTCTTTCCTCAGAGCTTGATCTCTTGACCTTATATGTCTCTCTCTATAGTAGCTCAAATTCCTTTCTGCTTAGCTACAACCCTCCAATACTTTTGTCTCCTTTTCTCAAATTATACGGCTTAATATTCAATCCAATAATCTACCAATCACTTTGGCAGTTCAAGCTAAACTTCTCTTTTCCTCCATAATAGAAAATAATATAATATGTTATTATATTAAATAACAAGCATATTCATGTTATTTTAAGACACCCAAATTATCTGCCGGGACAGCTGCTTCACTCAGTTTAACTGCTAGTCCAGATCTATACTCCCTACAGTAATACTCTGTTTCCAAGATAAACAGAAGTAAGGTACTGCAGTCAGTTGCTGAGCCCCCTAAAATCAATTGCATCTCTAGCTCTTTTGCAACTATTAGTCCATCCAGTTACTTGGTCTTTCCTTGGGAGATCTTATCACATCTAGTTATTCTTAGATGTCCCTCTTTCAGGAACTCCTTGAGTAGTAGTAGTTGAACTTTATAGTTCAACTATAAAGCTTCCTGAGCTGTAATCAGTGGTGGGATTCAAATATGTGAACAACCTGTTCTCTGTGTGAATGCTGCTTCCAGAAGTCCATTCTGAGCCTGGGCAACAAAAAATTAGCTACCGGTTCTGCCAAAGTGGTGCGAACTGGCTGAATCCCACCACTGACTGTAATCCTGGGAAGCCTGAATATCACTTTCTCCCTATCGCCCAGTTTTGTTTTGTTTTTTTAAAAAAGCATTTGCACAGGGAAAGGTGACATGTTAAAGATAAGAGCTTTAACAAGAAGAGAGATTTGTACTGTGGGTAAGAAACATGGATGTGTAACCATAAAAATCAAAACTCAGCATCTGAACAGGAAGATAATTTAGAAACTGGGGAGCAAAAAGTAGTTATTTAAGGCAGAGTCATAATGAACAATGCAGATATTGAGAAAAAAAACAAAGATTGGAATCATTGACCTTTCAATTGTCTGTGTTTGAGCGTCCCTAGAAGTAGACACAAATAAGGCTTTGAAACATACACTGAAAACAGATCCCAAGTGTCCTGAATATACTTTAATACCAGCTGTAGAACAGAATTATACCATTTAATTTTTTTAAGATCGTTGATTCTTTTCCACATCATTTAGCTATTCAACTTCAAAGTGCCAGAATCCTCATGTAACAATCACCCAAGAGGTACTCAGCTCCAAGTAGATTATCTTCCCCTTTAAAACTTGTAACTAGACTTGAAATTAGACCAAGACACTTAGAAATCATGGCATATATCATACCTAACGATTGCTGGAACAAATGTTCACTTGATAGAAGCTAGTTCCAAGTTTTTATGGGGTGGCTATTTCCATAGCCTTCAATTGTATCCTCTGCAACTGATCCCCTTCTTTTCTTCTATGAAACAAGTAAGAATAATATGCTGGCACCAGTAAGCACCAGTAACTCATTGGTGGTTCTGAGAAAAGGACATTCTCTAGCATCTTCCAAGTGAATCTGTTTTGGCATGGTCATCCTTAGAATATATCCAAATCATAGTGACTGCTCATGTGGAATCCCAGCTATTGTCTTGAGCAACTAGCAACTATTTCAGGATTTATAACTTTCCATCTCCTCCTCCTCCTCCACCTCCACCTCCACCTCTGCCTCCTCCCTTCTGTACGTTCTAATTTTGGATCTTATAGCCTCTGTTTGTTATAAGTTACATTTAGGATTCTCTAGTAGACCCTCTTTTGTTGCTGTTCTAATCCAGAGCTCTTTCAGACTTTTGACCAGCCCCCCCCCCCTGCAGTCTGAGCTATGATGACACAGTGGTTAGGATGCAGTATTGTATGCTAACTCTGCCCACAGTCAGGAGTTTAATCCTGACCAGCTAAAATTTGACTCAGCCTTCCATCCTTCCCAAGATCAGTAAAATAAGGATCCAGATTATTGGGAGCCATATGCTGATATTTGTAAGCCATCCAGAGAGTACTATACAGACTATGGAGCAATATATAAATCTAAGTGCTATTGCAATTATGTGTTTATCTGAATTTGAATTCCACCTTTGTCTGTTTTGCAAGGTAGTACCCACCCCAAAATCATCTAAGTGAAATTTCATTTTTCAGCAAGAATTCCTGCCTGATCAAAGGCAGATACTTTATTTCCCACATTGCACTGGCTTTTGTTGAGTTTTAATAGAAACAATTCATACATTAAAACATGTCATGGCACATATTTCATGGAATTAGTTCTCACCAGGATGCTATAATAAATGTCTGTCTGTCTGTCTGTCTGTCTGTCTGTCTGTCTGTCTGTCTGTCTGTCTGTCTGTCTGTCTGTCTGTCTGTCTGTCTGTCTGTCTGTCTGTCTGTCTGTCTGTCTATCTATCTATCTATCATCTTGCTTTCTTGGTAATGAGCTATAGCTGTGGAATCTTTACACAATGCCAGCTCATCCAGTATGACATTTGCTGAATGAGGGATTGATGGATGAGCACTGACTTTTCATTACTTTCTTCATCTTTTCTGAACTTCTAACGTGATGTGAGACACTTACTCCCCAGCAGGGAGATGCATGCAACATTGCCAAGAAGGGGTGGGAATATTTTTCTAATATATACAGAGAGAGCTTCTGGTTTTGAAGGATGTCTCTTCTTTTTTCCACTGCAGTCATTTTATTGCATAGCAGTGCAAGACTTTTCAAATGCAACACCCCCCCCCCCAGCTCACTCAAATTTTACCGATCTATTTCCATATTTTTCATAATAACTATCTCTATTGACCACATATATTTTCTTTCTTGCTGGCTTAACTCTAAAATAGTGTTTCTCAATCTCAGCAACTTTAAGACATATGGATCTCAACTCCCAGAATTCTTGCTGGGGAATTCTGGGAGTTGAAATCCTACATTTAAGGATTGAGTTTGAAAAATAGTGATCTAAACAATGTAAAAATCAGAAACATGATACAGTATTTCAAACATCTGTAGATTGTTTCTTCTTAGCCTCAGAAAGATTTTAAACCTGGCTTAAAAGCTGGCAAGTTTTTCTAAGCATTGAAAATAACATTTAAAAGGCTTTATTTCTTACCATAATTGCACACTTTTGTCACTGGCTCAATAAGTTGTAGAACAACACCAAAATTAGCTAAACTGTTGAGGAAAGCTGAAGTTACTGTCTCAAAACAAGACAAAACACCTCTTTTCCCCCAACATATGAGTTTCATATGGGAAATGGGAGGAGGTTTCTCAGTGGGGCAAGTTGGGTTTCTTCCCAAGTTTGGAAGTCAGTGTCATGGGTTAACACTTGACCTGATCCTCACGTTTTACATGGGGTGTCCATCCTTTCTTTTATTAAATTAGAAAATTTGGCAAAAAGTTCTAAAGTGGCTGTACTTGTGACAATATTGATTAGTCTTTCAGAGCTGTGTATGTTTTGCTTTTGCAGTAGACACACAACCTGGTTTCCTGTGGTTCCTGTGCCATATCCTTTTGTTTAGTATGCTTTATTTAGATGCAAAGTTTTGTAGCAAAAATTAATAATTGTTATTTAGAAGTAAAACTTGCAAAATAAATGACTCTAACTATGTATGTGATCTCAAGAGTGTAAACCAAGAAGAAGACAGAATGGTAGGCACTGAGCCTGTTTGTTCCTGTTCCACCATCTTCAACTGTTTTGGGGATCATTTGAGGTCCCCTCATTTAAGCCATGAGTTGTAATTTTACTTGCACCACTGTTGGTTTGTCTTGGACTTGATCTGGAAAGAATTTGAATATATGCTCTTTCTTTGCAGCTTCAAGGGTAGATTTTTTTTCCATCTCTGGTTTTCCTGCCTAAGAAATTTAATTCTGTTTTTGGACCCTCCAGAAGCATCTCTAATAATATATGTTATTGTGTTTCAAAATTGAGGTATTCTGATCAGAAAATGCCCCATTCTGGCCCTATCAGAAGTACTTCAATACGATTCTACGCTTAATGGAATTTTCACTATAGCAAAATGGACCATTCCAAGTGTGAACAGTTTATACACTTTTATTTGTGAACCATTGGGAAGTGATGTGCAGGAGATTGCAGTTACTTCTTCAATAGCTGTGAGAACGTAACATGTACCCTGTTTTCCTTTTGCTCAATATGATGCTTTTTGGTACAACATTAGTAACTTTTGCCTTGAAAGTTTTTAATCCATAAGTCACAAAGCTAAAAAAACAAGGCGCAAAGGAAACTTAAAAATCTAATTAGACATCTAGAACAATTTCATAAGAAACTTATTATTACCATATATATTAATATATGTAACAGTTTTTATATCAACCCTGTTTGAATGTAATAAACAAGACTAAAAGATGTACATGCAAGCATACATAATACATACATATTCTTTTGGAATAAGCAGTATCATGAATAGCCCAAAAATAAATAAGATATCGAAGAAATTAAAGGCTTGAGATATCTAAGAAAAGGAAATATACATCCATACAATTTATTATACCTCTCCTTGCAAATTATTCTTACTTTCATACCCATTACTACATTCTACTTCCTTCTCTTATAAATTTCTACTTAGCTTTTTGAGGATTTAATCAATTCCATTCAATCACAAATTCCTGGTCTTCCCTTCCTCTCGAACCATATGTTCTTCCTTCATATGATTGTTTTGTAATTTGATTCATCCCTTTGTGTGACCAAATCACCTCAAGATGTTTCCCTTGTACTGGTCACTCATGAACTGATCCTTGTACTGACACAGTAGTTCAACATCCAATAATCCTTTTATTCTGTTTTGTTTTATTACATCTGTTCTTAATTATTTTTAGATCCTATTGTATTTTTTCATGATGTACTCTATGTATGTATCTATGTATGTATGTAGTCCTACTATTAGATATTTTATTGTATCTGGCCTGAGGGCTATAATAAACTGATTAACTAATCCTAGAATCTATCTCTTTCTGTGTAAATGCACATACGTCTAAGTGAACCATTCCGACTTCATCAGCTAACCTCTTCTGATAAACCAAACTCTCACTTTCATAAAACAAGGTAGGCAGAAACAAGTGGGCACATATAGATAGAACTTTTCACTTCTTTCAAAAATATTCACTCTTCGCAACAGGCCACCCACTAACATTCTACCAACATTTCACATCTTAAAATTCAACAATTTTCTGACTTATCCCATCTATAATAAACCTTTTATCAAGGCTTTTCCATCTATAGTAAACCTATCATAGTATTTAAATAAACCTTGCCCTGTTTTTATACTACCTACTTCAGGGTTTTTTTAACCATTTGTGTAAAATATAAAATTTCACTCATTTTTTTCCCCTGTCAAAATCAACTATCTTGGTCTAATACAGCAATGTTCAAATCTCTATGCATTGTGTGGACTATTTATTCATTGCAAATCTGTTAGATTCTTCACCAACAATAGGGCATCATTTATGTACAAGTATAAGACATTCACGCCTCCAACAAACACTGTCTGTAACTAGAAGCATTCCATATATACTTAGCTACATGGAAATATCACATATCCTGATCTTAGTCCCTACTCAGGGCTGAATCGTCATTCACTAAACATTTCATTTATTTTCATGCTTTCATCATTTACCTCTATTATTACATTTACTAACCACTCTGCAACTTTATATTCATACAAAACAATCCATAATTCAAGCCTATTCATTAGATACTTTCAAAATCATCAGATGTAAAATAAACACCTTTGAAAGTCAATGACTTTCTGAAGAGCAAAAATCTTGTCTGTCCATATCTCTTTGTGGGTACATTTTCCAAGTTTTATTCACTTCATTTTTTTAACCCTTTCAATCAGAATTTTGCCAAATCATCCCAGATGAACAAACTGATTTTCATATGGTTTCTGCATTTTCTTTTGTTATCTTTCCCTTTATATATGAAAACATACATTTCATTTTTCCAATAATATACAAGATTCATATTTTAACATTTCTTCAATTACACCCTTTTATAACTGAAATCCCTCATTTTAGAATAGAATAGAATAGAATAGAATAGAATAGAATAGAATAGGAAGGGACCTTGGAGGTCTTCTAGTCCAGCCCCCTGCTCAAGCAGGAGAATCTATACCATCTCAGGAGAACCTATACCGTCTCAATTTTTTTAACATTGTTACACAATTCATGACTTTTTTTTCTTGAAAGTTAATATTCTAGCATTTGTATCCATTCTAATTTCAGACACATTGATATCATTCCGATGAAATCCCTGAAATTTTTTTTTCAGCATTTCTTCATTTTAGGTTTATCACAAATCACAATGTCATTTTTTTCTTTTTTTCTCTCCCAAAACTTCATTACATTAAAAAAAGCAAAGAAAAGGAGTTAGAAAAGAAAGGGGAAAGGGCTAACCAAAAAAAAAAAGTATTAGGGAGTACAAGCAACAACAAAAAGCTTCTGGGGTGTTGCCTTGCCAGCTTGATGTTGTTGGAGATTTGATGAGTTCCCCTTCTATCCCCTCATCATTCATACTATTTAATCATCTTATATTCTAAATCACAATCCTCCATATGCCATCATCATTGCCAGGTGGACACCCAGATGTTGACTTCCAGCCTCTATCATGGCTTTCATCAATCAAAGTTTCACATAACACTTTTTAGTAAGATAAGAAAAGGTTACCACCATTCCAGACTAAGGACACTACTGGTCATTTGAGGCATGTTTTGGCCAGTATGGCACAAGTACAACCAAAACCTGGTTTTATTCCATGCATGCTCACACTATTCAATGTAAGCTAAATCTCTAATCTACAGATTTACTCTGCAAGCCTATATACTGCTATCTGCCCCCTACCAACCACTAGTACCATACCAAAACACAGTCTAGTAGTAGAATAAAATACTAAATTTCTAAAGGAGTGAACTACAAAAATCCATCACTTGATATGCCTGAAAAGTAAAGCACAGTGACTGTAATGAAGTGGAAATCCAATGTGACTCTCTTACTTTTGACACCTTTCCAAAGTGGGTCTCAGCAAGCTGCTGCTCTGGAGCATAACAACTTCTTTCTTTCATTCTTTATATCTTTAATAATAATTACTTAGCTTTGGTGCTGCATTCTATATGTACAAAGTACTTGCAACCTGAGAGAGTCAGTGTGGTGTAATAATTAAGGGACTGAGACTAGGCTGGGGGAGATGTAGGTTCCAGGCCACCCTCACTGGATGATTTGGGACTAGTCACTCTCTTCCAGCTCAACCTGCTTCACAAAGTTATTATGAGGCAAAAAGGAGGAGTGGTACTTGTACACAGCCTTGAGTTCCTGAAGGAAAGGAGGGACCTAAGTACAACCAAGAGTAAATTATTTGCCTTGTTTCCTGTTAAATCTCTATCATCCTCATCTTGTGTAATTAGGCTATTACCATCGGTTCAGCTGGCTGAAATTCTTCCTTTCTCTTGTTTATCCACAAGCATCTCCATATTTTTTACAACTAATCTGACAGTGCTACCATATGTCTGAACTCATTCTCCCTCCAGATCTTTGAATTATGATTGCTATAATCTCTGACCATTGATTGTGATAGCTCAGGCTTATGAGGAGTTGGGGTAAAAAAAAACATCTGGAGAGTACCAAATTGCCTACATTTCTTTCCTGCTTACATTTCTGTTAACCAGAATGAAGATGGGTGGGTTCACAATTCTGCATTGCACCACTCCAAGCCTGCAAGTAAAAGATTGGAATTTTGAATAATCACCTATTTAAAAAGTACCTAGTATAATGGTCATCTAACACATATAGCTACATTTTCCAAATCTCTCTTTGCATGACAAGTTAATAGAAGCAGGGAAGGAGTCAGAATTATGACCCTGCACTGAAATTGGAGGTAATGATATACAGAATTATATTATTTCATTTTGTGTAGTGTAAGCTGGCTTTTGTATATCTAGGAGTAGACCACGATGGGCTAGATAAATATTCAAGCACAGGATAAGCTGACTTTATGTTTTCAATTATCTCTGTCTGCATTTTAGAATTTTCATTTAAAATCCCATCTATCAGCTATTGGCTGAACAATAATAGGTTTGAACATATTTCACTAAGTCCCTCTTGCTACACAGCAAAAACAAATTCATAACATAAGGTTGGGTCTTTGTTGTCAGTCTTTCACAAAATTATAAGGTAGGTCAGTGCTAATTCCATTTAATGGAAGAGACACTGAGAGCATAGAATGATCACATTGGTACTGCAGTATTTGATTCTCTATATCAGGGATTAAGGATCTGTAGTTTGACAGATGTCGATGAAATTATTAAATTTATATGCCGAGAGTCTGGTGACTCTCAATGGCTTACAAATTGTTTAAAATATTAGAGCAACAGAAAACAAAAATGAAGATATTATAAACTAAATGACAAACCTGGAAGGAAACAACCCACACAATTTAAAGAGGGCTTCACTCTCCCTTACCAAAGACTGACTGAAGAGACAGAGCTCTTTAAAACATCTGTAGGGTGGAAGCTCTTCAAATTTTGGCAGAAACCTCAATCTAGCAAGAAGGTTCTGTTACCAAAAGGTCATATTTCCAATACTGCAATAAATGTCATGGTTTTAATCAGTGCTTTTTTTCTAAAAAAAAAAAAAAAAAAGGTGCCGGAACTCACACACGTCATATAACCCGCCTTGTCTACCCTACAAGGTTCCATCCCAAAAAGGTGCTGGAACTCCGTTCTGGGCATTCTATGAGAAAAAAAGCCCTGGTTTTAATTGAAATAACCCAGAGTGTGACAACACTGCAACATCAAATCAGCCAGGCAGATGCTATGGAAGAGAGACAGTCCTTCAAGTTACCAGACCCTATGCCATTGTAGAGTTACATCCTGAAAGCAAAGTGGCAACCAATGCAGGATGCGAAGCAGAGGTGTTACAAGGGCAGACCGAGGCAAATGCAGATCCTAACACTCTTCTACATGGATTATGCTAGCTGAGGATGCTGGGAACTGTAGGTCAGCAACAGCTGAAGGCCACATTCCGTTCCATGTCACTTGCTATAATAACAATTCCTATTACATAGGTGCATGATAACATGTGTGCCTCTAGAAGCTCCAAAATTCAATGCATTTCTTACACTTTAACTATGTATGTATGTATGTATGTATGTATGTATGTATGTAAGGAAGGAAGGAAGGAAGGAAGGAAGGAAGGAAGGAAGGAAGGAAGGAAGGAAGGAAGGAAGGAAGGAAGAAAGAAGCCACTGGAAAAACAAATGTTTCCAATACAGAAAGTTGAATTACCATTATTTACCCACCTTGATTAAAAGGAACTTAGATTCTCTTGGACTCAGCACTGAATTGAGACATGCTTCCCATTTTGTAACTTAATATATATTTTCAAATGCCATACTCAAAGTTCTGACCACTGGCTCTTTAGAAAGGCAACGGGGTTCTCCTGGGATCATGTGCACTGCTATTTCCATGGACATTTGTTGTACACCTTGACTGCTTCAGTTTGCCATTATGGCTGATCTCTATAGAAATTAGAACTCTGCTTTCTTCCACTATGCAAAGGAATAATCTCCACAGGTTTTCTCAGACCAATTCAAAGTCTATTAATTGGACACTGGCAACCAGGACAGTTAAAGAAAAACAATATTCCACCTCACTACTAACAAAGTGAAAGGCAATATGACAAGTACACAGAAGTACACACTCATCTCTTTCATATACTTATTTATTTAATGTATGGCATATCTTCCCATAAACTAATAGTAAATGAAACACAGTTAACTAATCACTTGACATTTAAAGCAACACACAATCTCTTTTAAGTCAAATCCAAAGAGACAGATCGCCTTTGCTTTTAGCTGTTTATGTTAATTAAATGCAGAGCCCACTTCATTATGAAAACATACTGTTTCCACTGCCTTGCAGCTAACCCCATCCTCTTCTACTTTGAGAACAAGGTTGGTAGATATTACAGAGCCCCACAATCTGCCAGTTTAGGGGTTGAATCTATCAGCATTTTAAGGAGGCTATTGCATTAGATGAGGAAGCAGCATTTGTGCGTCATGGTGACATCAATATATAAGGATGTGGGGCAAGGCATTAAGAAGGAATGAGATACGACAGTATTCAGTCTAACAGTGCCCGAATTAAGGGATTACAGGGATATAAAAAGGGAATGATTTCCTTCCCTGCAGATATCCTCCTGCTGGACCAAACAACAAGTTACCAGGAACCTTAATTCTTGAGCTTTATTACTCTGGAAGAAGACTTTATCTTTTCAGGCATTAGGCTATTCTCTCTTTCTGAAATAATTTTTCACCTTTTCCTACCTCCTCCATTCATGGTTTTTCAGGGGGAAAAGTCCCTCAGTGCTATCTGAAAATACTGGAGACTGAATCTAGAACATTTTCAACACAAAGTAGATGGCATACTGCTCATCATGAGTTGTTCTCATTAGAATCGTAATTACTGCTTCTTTTTACACAGCACATGGAAGCTTTTTAAAATGTGCATGTACCACCCACTTATCTCTTACCTTTAACAATCCCAAAATTTTACCAGACCTTTAGTTTGGCTAGGCTGGATGCATTGCCTTCTGCTATCCTAATGGTACATTACAAGGATACTTCCCCACTTCAGTATATAGGTCCTTGTGGGGAATAGCTCAGTAGAGCTCTTGATACTCCTTCACTGGTACCTCTATAGGAAATTGGGAATGATTTTCATTTATCCCAGTATTTTTCAATCTTGGCAATTTGAAGATGGATGGACTTCAACTGGCTAGGGAATTCTGGAAGTTAAAGACCATCCATCTTCAAATTGCCAAGGCTGAGATATGCTGATCTAACCTATCCTGAAGAAATCCTGTGGCAGAGTTTGATTTTGCTTCTCCTGTCTGACAATTGTTCAGGTATTTCTTTCTGGGTTGCCCAATTCCATGCCTCTCCTTAGTTCTTTTTTCCTTGCTTTATTTTTTGTGTGTTTACCTGTTATATCTGTATCTACTATTTATACTGACCTTATGCCTGCAATGAAAGTTTGATGTGATTATCTACTTTGTCTACATCATTCAAAACTCTACATACCTCTCATGCTCTCCTCTTATTCACAGGTGCACTGCTTTTTAACAGCAGATATGCAACTTTTTCATATCTACCATATTCTTTTTAAGACACAGTGATCAGAATCACACACAATATACCAAATAAGGTTGAACACAATAAATGCACAATGTGATAGCAGTTCTATTTTTATTCCTTTCCCAGTGGTCCTCAATATGGAATTTATCTTTCTTCACAGAAGATTATACTATGCTGGCATTTCCATTAAACTCTACCATTGCCATAAGGTCACTTGATATGTCATATCTTTTCCCAATACAAAATATCATTGCATTGATTTTAAAAAAATGAGCTGTTGGTCCTTATTTTATTGAACTTTTCCTCAGATACAAAAGGAAATAAAATCAAGAGTGTCTCTGTGGTAAATCACCACAATTACCACCCTTAATTTCTCCTTACAACCCCTTAAATTATTTCAAAATCACACAATTGAAATCTGGTCATTTTGCTGTTAAAGTTCACTTCTTCTTTAACCAATTGTGCAAATAATAATTTTGCTCTGCATTTTTATGATGCAAACATTATTATTTACTGCGAAAAACAATTCATCAAATCACATTGAGAAGGCACCATGCTAAAAAGATTGCCCTAGGTATCTGAACAATATGTTTCTCCCTCCCCTATCCTTTGTTGTTGTTGTTAATTGCGAAGTCGTGTCCGACCCATCGCGACCCCATGGACAACGTTCCTCCAGGTCTTCCTGTCCTCTACCATCTTCTGGAGTCCATTTAAGTTCACGCCTACTGCTTCAGTGACTCCATCCAGCCACCTCATTCTCTGTTGTCCCCTTCTTCTATTGCCCTCAATCTTTCCCAGCATTAGGCCCTCCTCCAGTGAATCCTTCCTTCTCATTAGGTGGCCAAAGTACTTGAGTTTCAACTTCAGGATCTGGCCTTCTAAAGAGCAGTCGGGGTTGATCTCTTCTAGGACTGACCGGTTTGAATGCCTTGCAGTCCAAGGGACTCGCAGGAGTCTTCTCCCGCACCATAATTCAAAGGCCTCAATTTTTTGTCGCTCAGCCTTTCGTATGGTCCAACTTTCACATTCATACATTGCAACTGGGAAAACCATGGCCTTGACTATACGCACTTTTGTTGGCAGGGTGATGTCTCTGCTTTTTAGTATGCTGTCTAGATTTGCCATAGCTTTCCTCCCCAGGAGCAAGCGTCTTTTAATTTCTTGGCTGCAGTCCCCATCTGAGGTGATCTTGGAGCCCAGGAAAATAAAATCTGTCACTACCTCCATTTCTTCCCCATCTATTTGCCAGGAATTGAGAGGGCCGGATGCCATGATTTTGGTTTTCTTAATGTTGAGTTTCAAGCCAACTTTTGCACTCTCCTTCTTCACCCGCATCAAGAGGCTCTTTAGTTTCTCTTCACTTTCTGCCATTAGAGTGGTATCATCTGCATATCTTAGGTTGTTGATATTTCTCCCGGCAATCTTCATTCCAACTTTTGATTCATCTAGCCCTGCCTTTCTCATGATGTGCTCTGCATATAAGTTAAATAGGGAGGGCGACAGTATACAGCCTTGCCGGACTCCTTTCCCAATTTTGAACCAATCAGTGGTTCCGTGTCCAGTTCTCACTGTTGCTTCTTGACCCGCATATAGGTTTCTCAAGAGACAAATAAGATGGTCTGGTACTCTCATCTCTTTAAGAACTTGCCACAATTTGTTGTGATCCACACAATCAAAGGCTTTAGCATAGTCAATGAAGCAGAAGTAGATTTTTTCTGGAACTCCCTAGCTTTCTCCATGATCCAGCGTATATTGGCAATTTGATCTCTAATTCCTCTGCCTCTTCGAAATCCTGCCTGTACTTCTGGTAGTTCTTGGTCCGCATACTGCTGGAGTATAGCTTGTAGGATTTTAAGCATAACTTTACTAGCATGTGAAATGAGTGCAATGATGCGATAGTTTGAACATTCTTTGGCATTGCCTTTCTTTGGAATTGGAATGTAAACTGACCTTTTCCAATCCTGTGGCCACTGTTGAGTTTTCCAAATTTGCTGGCAAATTGAGTGTAGCACTTTTACTGCATCGTCTTTTAAGATTTTAAATAGTTCAGCTAGAATACTGTCACCTCCACTAGCTTTGTTGTTGCTCAGATTTCCTAAGACCCATTTCACTTCACATTCTAGGATGTCTGGCTCGAGGTCAGTGACCACTCCATCGTGGTTATCTGGGATGTTAAGCTCGTTCTTGTATAGTTCTTCTGTGTAATTTTGCCACCTCTTCTTAATCTCTTCTGCTTCTGTTAGGTCCCTGCCATTTTGGTCCTTTATCATGCCCATCTTTGCATGAAACATTCCCTTCATGTCTCCAATTTTCTTGAAGAGATCTCTGGTCCTCCCTATTCTGTTGTTTTTTTCTATTTCTTTGCACTGTTCATTTAAGAAGGTATTCTTATCTCTTCTAGCTATTCTCTGGAATTCTGCATTCAATTGGGTGTATCTTTCTCTTTCTCCTTTGCTTTTTGCTTCCCTTCTTTCTTCAGCTATTTGCAAAGCTTCCTCAAATAGCCATTTTGCTTTCTTGCATTTCTTTTTCTTTGGGATGGTTTTAGTTGCTACCTCTTGTACAATGTTGCAAACCTTTGTCCATAGTTCTTCAGGCATTCTGTCTATCAGATCTAATTCCTATTTGTCACCTCTACTGTATATTCATCAGGAATATGATTTAGTTCATACCTGAGTGGCCTAGTGCTTTTCCCTACTTTCTTCAATTTAAGCCTAAATTTTGCAACGAGAAGCTCATGATCTGAGCCACAGTCAGCTCCTGGTCTTGTTTTTACTGACTGTATAGAGCTTCTCCATCTTTGGCTGCAGAGCACATAGT
>NW_015386397.1:4878274-4883497 GCF_001527695.2 Protobothrops mucrosquamatus
ATCTCTTGTTTGACTACGTCTAGCTTGCCTTGATTCATGGATCTTACATTCCAGGTTCCTATGGAGAAAAGATCTTTACAGCATCGGACTTTCCTTTCACCACCAGATATATCCACAGCTGAGCGTCCTTTCGGCTTTGGCCCAGTCGCTTCATTCTTTCTGGCGCTACTAGTACTAGCCCTCTGCTCTTCCCCAGTAGTATATTGGACACCTTCCGACCTGAGGGGCTCTTCTTCCAACATCATATCTTTTTGCCTTTTGTTACTGTCCATGGGGTTTTCATGGCAAAGATACTGGAGTGGGTTGCCATTTCCTTCTCCAGCGAATCACATTTTGTCAGAACTTTCTGCTATGACCTGTCCGTCTTGGGTGGCCCTGCACAGCATAGCTCATAGCTTCATTGAGTTACGCAAGCCCCTTCACCACGACAAGGCAGTAATCCATGAAGGAGCCCCTACCTTAATGATGCCCAAAACCTTAAACTTTACATAACTGTGTCATCTTTGTCTCATCAAATGATCTCCTCTATAAGTAGAAGATAATGTAGTTGTCTATATGATTTTGATGTTTATTTTACCTTTTCTAGCCCATACAAATACAGGGAGACTTGGAAAAGTGGACAATAAAATCCTATAGGGAGATACAGAAATAGCTCCTCCTGATTAATTATTCATTTTAATAAGCATCATTTTTCACAATTTATTCTGAATATAAATATAGATACCAGAAGGTTGTATGCTACATCATTGCTAAAGAATTTGTGCAATCAGGACTAAGCTAACTGGTTCATTCATTCCCATTATTTGTAGGATCCATACATTTTTATCATTCCTGGCCTTCTGCTATAACCAATAATGCCGGCATCATAAAAATGTAGATTAAGCTATTATTTGCACACCTGGTTAAAGAAGAAGTGTAACCCACCTTGCATCAGTTGGTACATCACACCCGTAGAATTGTAAATCCCTGGAAAACCTGAATACAAACCCATTCAAAAATTGGGAGCAGTTTTGTAATGTGATAGAAGAGGAAAAATATTCAAATTAGGATTGGAGAGTAGTTATATTAGCTACATTTGATATAGTTCATCAGATTTTATTTGCATCATTCTCTGTGGAGGGTGGCTACTGAAGAGCCATGTAGATTAGCATGGCTAATCTAGCTTCACAAAGGGAAATGGGTTGATAACATTTGGAATTCACTGCTAATGGAAAGTTTTAATTTAAAACTAGCGATCAAATCATTTATTTGCCCCAAAAGCAAATGCCAAAGAAATCAAGTCAATGCAATAGATTGAGTACAACTAGTCTCCATTTAATGACTGCCTCATATACATAACTATACAATAATTTTGCAGTTATAGCAGCAATGATGAAAAAGTAACCAATCTTGGTAACCAATTCTTCTGCATTTACAACCTTCTTGTGTCTGTAAAGCAAATGAAAGCTGAAATAAGATCATAAACACAGTCACAGTTTCATTTAGAAACCATTTTGCTTAATGACTATGTTATTGGACTCAATTGTGGACACTAAACAAGTATAACATGTGTTAGACTGCATGAAAAAATTATATGCTACAATGTATGGTAACATTTATTTATTAAATTTATATGCCATCTATCTTGCAGTTGGAAGTGATTCTGAGCTAATTGCAAACTAATAAAACCATATAGCTATAAAAACAATTATAAACATAAATATGAAATAATAATACAATGTAACCAACCAAATAGTTTAGTTAGAGTCTGATATTTTACTAATGTTCAAAATAAAAATAGCATATAATAGAATGCATAGTCTGAGCCAATTTTAGGCAAAAGGAGCATTATCTAAATCAATAATTCAAATGGCCTTGTATCAGAAAAATGTAACTGAACAACTTACTAGCAGCAGAAACACATCCAAAGGAGTTTAAATGTTCTAAAAAGTGAAAGTTCCACAATCCACCTTTTTTTTTAAATTTCATGTTATCATCATCACCCTCCAGGAATTTTATTATTGTGTTTGTTTTCCTCTTATTCCTTTTCAGGCAGGTTTCCACATGGGGCAGATATACTGCTCTTTCCAGTATTTTCAAAGTAGAATAATGTAATTATGTAAAAGTGAAATTATAGGTGAAAGAAGATCTATGTAAAATATAGCTTTCTTCCCTGAATATGAACACCACCTGATTTTGTGACAGAAGTTTCACAGACATAACTCACTATACCTATTCTTTATTGCAGAAGAGAATTAATCCTTATATACAAAGAAATTCATATCGTTGTTTCAAACACCGATTTTAATCGTTTGGATATAAATCTGGAGCACTTTTCACTTTTCCCCATACTTTTTCATATGGATTGACAACATCCTGTGTTCCTTTCATTATCCTTAAAACCAATACGTTGTTACAATTAGTAAGCAGTATCAAATGAACAAAATTAAACAACTTACTTAATTTAGCTAACAAATAATTCTGAAAAGGACAGAATTATCTAATGTGATCAGAAAGATGTCGGTGTTCTTCACAGACTTAAGACAAAATTATCCGATTGCATTACTCCTTAAAAAAAAAAAGCCTGCCAGAGCATCTGAGGTATATGTGATACATTGGCTGGTCTTAGGCTTCAGAATTCCTTGTCAAGGAGATCTGGCTGGCCTTTTTCCTTCTCAAAGGATCTTTCACCTGCAGGTACATGTAAGTTTATTTCTCCAATACAGGTTTACTATGACAATGTAAATAGCAGCCATTCATTCCTTTTGGTCATTTTAATACTGCATTTTTTTTAAAAAAAAATCTTTTTATGTGCTTCATTTTATACTACTTATATCTATATTACTGTTAGCCATCTTGAGCATCCTTTGAAGAATGCTATGTGTAGCATTATAGAATTATCAAATAAATCATAATATATTTTAGCATAATATAATTAACAAATAAGTCATAAATTTCTTTTTTAAAAAAAAATCTGGTTTTATTAAATTGCATTAGGCTTATGTATTTTTTTTGAATGGATATTATTTTCTTGTCTGTGTTATTGCATTTTCTTCCCACTTCATGGGAGATGCTATGGGCTATCTTATTATATGTGTTGTGAAAATAATGGTTCTAGGGGGATTGAGAATGAAAAAATATTTATTACTGTAGTTAAAAGGCATAAAACAAAACATCAATGATAGACACAGTAAATGTTCCTGGAATAAAAGACTGATTAACATTAATCAGAAATTACCATGTCTACTTTTAATATATGGTGAGAGTATTAAAGAACCAGAATTAGTCATCTGGAATTGTATGGTAGCTTTAAAATCTATTACAGGTGGTTCTTGATTTATGAACATTCATTCACTAACAGTTCAAAGTTATGA
The DNA here is from genome assembly GCF_001527695.2 of Protobothrops mucrosquamatus. NCBI lineage: Eukaryota > Metazoa > Chordata > Lepidosauria > Squamata > Viperidae > Protobothrops > Protobothrops mucrosquamatus. The sequence continues at coordinate 4,881,628 of NW_015386397.1, forward strand.
CAGTATTGAAAAGAGCCAGCTTGGTCAAGGCACTAGGCTAGAAACTGGGAGACCATGAGTTCTACTCCTGCCTTAGACACAAAGCCGGCTGGGTAACTTTGGGCCAGTCACAACCTCTCAGCCCTAGCAAAGAGCCAATGGCAAGCCACTTCTGAAAATCTTGTAAAGAACAATGTGGGAACTTGTTCAGGCAGTCCACACTTACTCAAAGATACACACAAACAAAATGTATGAATATCAGCAATGATTCTATATAGGTGAAGTAGTCATAATTCACCATGCCTTCATTTTTTCCACAGCTTTTATTAGGGATGTCATGCTGATCTACCTTTATTTTAAATCAACATTTAAGTAAAAAGAATATTTTAAAAATTAAAATACGGTGGATGCAAAATGCTGTATAAATTAAATACTGAAGCACAGTGAAATATGTGTACATGGTACAGTATATCGCTATTTATCAACTTGCTGAAATGGCAGTGGCCATTTTAATATAAAACTGACTAAAATAGTCATTCTCATTTTAGTAAGCAGGTTAACAGTATACAGAAAAGCCTTTTCCTCTCCTAATCCCTTTTTAAAAGGATATTATATTGCTTTATTTTTCTCTGTGCTGGGGTTTGGAGGGCAAGGAAGTTTCAGCCCTTCTTGAGTGAGATCAGAAAATAGTGGTGGAATTAGGAAGTCCAGATTGATTTATATGAAGACACCCATGGATGTGGATGGAGATGTCAGCGGTATTCAGATGATACATAATTATATTCTTTCTCTTTTTTTCACTAATTCTTAAGAGACAGTTGAAATTGTGAGCAAGTTTGGGGTGACAATATTGAGATAGAAGATTTCTAACAAACTAAAGTTTAGTCTATCTCAGCACTATATACTGTAGAAATTCATTGATCTAATGGAAGTTGGAGTCAGGATGTTGCTGCCCTGTTAGCAAATATACTTAGATTCACAATCTATTTATGATTTGGCAGCTGTGATCCTACATTCAGATTTAGCCTATCAGCATTCTATGCAAAGCTTCCTGTGAATACTGTTTAGAACTTCAAATGATACAGAATGCAGATGTAGAAAGTTTGGAGAAGCTAAACTCACAGATCACATTACACCTATTCTGTATTGATTATATTGTCAATTTGTTTTTCATTTTGAAACTCTAAATGATTTGTAACTTAGTTATGTATAAGAGCATCTGTAACTTTATGAATTAACCTAACAATAATCAATTCTGAAGGATCTATTCCCTGGAATCTTCTAGACCAAAAAGAACCATTATATACTAGGAACTAGGTATTTTTCAGTGGTAGCCAAAGGAGTTAAGAACATAAAAAAACTAAGAATGCTCCTTTTGAATCCATTTTAATCCAACATTTTCTTTTTTAATAGAATAAAGTACACTCCTTTTCTGCTACTGTTCTCCCTCAGTTGTTGTTATTTGGAGGCATGCAAATGGGATAATATGACTCTTCTAGACTATGAACCCTTAATAGATGGATCTTCTATTTATTTATTTATTTATTTATTTTATTTGATTTATATCCCGCCCTTCTCCCAACGGGACTCAGGGCGGCTCACAACATATTAAAAAACATAAACACATTTACAACCCCACCCAAGTAAAACCAATTAAAACCGAATATTTAAAGTTGTGCTATTTAAAATTAATCTTAAGATAAACCCGATTTAAAATCCTCCCTAGGCCAGGCCCGCTTGCTGAAAAAGCCATGTCTTGAGGGTGCGGCGGAAAGTAAGGAGATCCGGAATCGTCCGGATCTCGGGGGGTAGTTCGTTCCAGAGGGTGGGGGCACCCACAGAGAAGGCCCTCCCCCTGGGGGTCGCCAGCCGACATTGCTTGGCCGACGGC
>NW_015386397.1:4883597-4892326 GCF_001527695.2 Protobothrops mucrosquamatus
TGGTCTATGGGAGGGAATCTGTGGCAGAAGGCGGTCTCGGAGATAACCAGGTCCGATGCCATGGAGCGCTTTAAAGGTGGTAACTAACACCTTAAAGCGCACCCGGAAGGCCACTGGCAACCAGTGCAGCTCGTATCCATCTCTTTTTTTAAAAAAATCCTTTCAAGTTATTGAAAAGTACCACATTTTGCGGAAATTACTTGTGAAGTATGAGGTTTTATGTGTTGGTTCTAAAATCTTTTTTTCCAATCCCCTTCACTGACTGATGCCTAATACTACTGCTTGCTTCTTTCTTCACTTTCTCCATGCTGTGAATAATGATACACATCTTATCTCCATCTGAGTTGCCTTTATTTCTAACTTAAATAATCTTGTAAGAAAGTCTAAGGAAGATGTTCAAGTGCCTCTCCCTGTGATTATATATATATTGTGGCAAACAGAACAGTGCACTGTTTTTTCAGATATGGCATCGATTTATGTTAAGGCAATAAATTTCAATAATTTTAATTGAGCTACTCACTACAGATAAACAGCTCAGGTCCTATCACTAGATATATGAAGTTGAAGGTGTGTGTGTATGTTATCCCAATGTACATTACTCAACTCTTTTGAATTGCATTTGCTAATTGATTGACCACCTACTATATAGTTGGAAAAGATCCATCTGAACTTCTTCACGGTCACATTTGATTTTCACCACTTTTGGTTTGATATCATCAACTAACTTAGCCAGCTCACTGTTTATAACCAAATCAAGATATTTTATGGATAAGTTAAAAAGCACCTATGTAGTAAAATAGGAATATGGCAGAAGATTACGGTAATCTTGAAAAAGAGTAAACCATCATTCACAGCAAACCAAAACTGCTTGAAAATGATTAGCACATTATGACATTAGAATCCATTCTTCCTTGAGTCAGCAGAAAACTATAACAACAAAAAAATGTATGATGCCCAAATTGCCTCCGTTGCTGACAAATGGTGATGTCCTCTTTCACATGTGTTGAATATAAGGAAAATGATAGTTTCCTTTTGCCTTGTTGCCTCCCTGTCCGTGGGAATAACTAGTTGGGAATAAAACATTTTACTGGTCTAAACTGCAGCAGAAATGAGGTCTGAAGTTTTACATATTTGATACATGTAACCTCCCTGTTGATAACAAAAGGTTGGCAAGCAAACAACCAAATTCAGATAGCACCAAGAACTCCACAATTCAACCCTGAGTTACATACATATTATCTTCTGTTTGTAAGTCTGATTATGCTGTACCTTGTCCTTCTTATAGTTATTAATTAAGAAGGAGCCTTAATTGCCTGAGCCATTTCTGAATGTTATCTTGTTCTGGACTTTAAAAATGCTTTAGCTCTTTTGTCTAGGAAACACGGTCTGCATATCTCTGTCAAGGCCATCTTCTTTACTCCTACACCAGTTGACATAAAGGATCATAAAATTGTTGCCCTTTAATTTTTAGGTTTTTTTCCCAACAGTCATCAAGTGACATATCCAAGGAAAGGAAAGCAACTGATGTTTTCTAAAGAGGAAACTTTCCTGAAGAGGAAAAGAAGCAAGGGAAATTATTAGTTCCTCTCAGAAAGCGATGTGGAGGTATTAGTAAACTCATTATAATCAAAATGGAAGAACATGTTTACATTCAGAATAATATTTTTACGTGGCTTAGTTTCCAGTCAGATTATGCATGGAAAAAAAGTAACTGAAGTTTGCAGTGAATAACTGCCCTTAGTTTCAGAGAAAAGAATGGCATATACATTTAATAAATACAGCAAATAAATAATGGTGATGGTGATCTCACAGCTGGTTTATTACAATTAAATCTATGCTGGGCATCCCTGAAGACAATTCAGACAGAAATTGAAATAGCTTTGCATGTAATGAGTGAAACTCCTTGGATTTGATTTTACCTTATTGTGAAGAGTTTTACTAGTTGCCAGCTGTCTTTTAGCTGATTCAAAAGCTCACAAGGACTATAAGCTTAGCATAAGCTTATAATAGCTACTTACAGGACTGTCTTCTCCATTTCAGTCCAATTCATTCTCAAGTTATTGATGGGCACCATTTACTGGTTTTGCTACACATACATTTGACATCATCAACCAGTTGGGCTTTCTTCTTGGTAAGGCCCATTTTTATAAAATAAAGTTCCCATGGAGTTGAAAAAAGACTCTCTGTTAGTACATATTAGGAGAGAACCAGAAGTATTTATTTTTCCAGACTGTTTTATTATCACCGTTTTAATGTGTGCTATTATACCTATTATGTTTTTAATGGATACCTTATAGGCTACATAGATGAAAAAGACTTGGACTATGCTACGTTCACAAAGACCTCTTAAGAAAAGATGAGTTTTACAAAGATTGGGAGAGAAATATTTGGTAGGCACCTTGCAGTCTCATCAAGAGGATGTTAAACTACAACAAAAGAGATCTGAAATAATAAAATTGCAGATTACAAAAAGGACCAGACCACTACTCAAACACAGGGGCAGTTTTGGGGAAGAGACCGCATAATCTGGCTCTGAAAATTCTGGAGTCAGAAACAGCTTCCCCAACCCAATCTCTTAATCAGCTTGGCTGATGGTGACTTGACTTGCTTGCTGGAGTCATGTTATCCAAAGCTTTGCATTTTGTGGGGTTTTTTTTTTTGTTGTTGTTACTTCTCTCTGCTAATTATAAAGACTAATAGCTTTCCCTTTTGATTGCAGGACTATGAGTGTGGAAGAAGTTGATAATTAGCAGGAAAAGAGGACCCACTCTGAAACCTAATTTTTGAAAAGGATTAGAAGGGCCAATAACAGCTTTTCTCACTGCTGTACCAACAAAAAATCCCTCAGCAAAAAATGAAAAATATAAACTAGTTTTTAAAATGATATAGCTAAAACAGTTCTGATTATTATAAGAAGCCCAATTATAATATTGAATCGAGAGAAACTCTTGATCTAATCTTCTGCAAGGCCAGGAATGAGATGGAAGATGAATATTTTATTGATGATGGTTTGATTCCTGCAAATCAGTGAAGGTAATAGATGTATATGTGGGAGGGAAGGAGGGAGGGAGGATACTAAATAAATTATTGTGCCAAATGAAGGTGATGTCTGCCTTTGTTTGCTGAGTTGTTCTGGTGCAGAGAACCACAGCAATTGAGTTTGACAAGCATGAATCAAACATTTTCTCTTGCCAACCTGGCAATCTTCTCAATCTCCTTATGGAGGATAATTGTAAATCAACATGGGTTAGGACCAGTGCTTTTTTTCTAAAAAAAAAAAAAAAAAGGTGCCGGAACTCACACACATCATGCAACCCGCCTCCCCTACCCTACAAGGTTCCATCCAAAAAGGTGCCGGAACTCCGTTCTGGACGTTCTATGAGAAAAAAAGCCCTGGTTAGGACTATTTCACACACAAAAAACCCCAACATCGTAAACAAGGAGGAGTCCATACTGATGAGCTATGAGCATGCACAATAGTGCATTTATTGCAAACAATGTATTAAAGACTAGGAAGTCTAACTCCATCCAAGATGTATTCTTGAGCAGTCACTTGCTCCCTGCTTCACAAACCAGCGAGATACTTATATTAAATTACTGTTTCTAAATTTCAGAGGGCACTAACCCTAACATGTTGTAATGATTCCCCAGAGCAGTTTTGAATACAAAAAAGTCCCATAAGAGCTGAAACTGTGTCCCAATGGACAGGTGATTATTGAAACCACAGCTCATGTCCTGTTATACCGTACCTTCTATAAAGACTAATTTTATAATTCCTTATCTGATATATCCAGGAAATAACTGTTTTCTTTTATGTATAGCTGTTACTATCACAACAGTATGATACAGTTTCTTTGAACATAGCTAAAATTTGCTATACAGTCTGTAAAAGTAGGCAGACTTTGATCACTCATAAACAATCTCATCACTGAAATATACTATTATGTTTTGTTTTATTTTGCTTTGTTTTAATTCTGCTCTGTCTGTCTGTCTGTCTGTCTGTCTGTCTCTCTCTCTCTCTCTCTCTCTCTCTCTCTCTCTCTCTCTCTCTCTCTGTGTGTGTGTGTGTGTGTGAAGCTGAGATCAAAGAACCTTATGAAACCTGTTTGGAAAGAAAGGAAAAAGTTCTAAACATCTCAAGGAGAATTGGAAGTTTATTCTGCTCTGATTACAACAAGAAAGGCTGTTTGAGGAAACACTTCAGAATATTACCTTAGTGCAAGAATATAATGAGCCTCTTTTACCTCTGGTCCAGTTTTTTTCCCCCAGGGATTTCCTTTTAAGTTTTTTAAAAGGGGAATAGAGGAATTATGAGTACAAAGAGATATTTGCAGTACAATGTGAAGAAGTATCTGTTCAAAGGCCAACAACTTCATTATTTTCCAGATAAGCTTTTACCTTATACTATAGGATAAAGACCATCACAAAGGAATTCTATCAACTCTTCTTTCACGTAATCAGTATAAGGAAATAATGATTTAAGGTGTTATGTACTCTTTTTCAATCTAATTTTGACAATATTCTGAAACTCAAGTTAAAATATAAAAATGAAGACATGGCTTGATACTCACAGTAGATTCTGGGCCATTTTGTGTAGGTTCCAATTTGACTTTTCTCACCAAATACAGAGTTGTAAGCCACCTTGGAGATCTTCTAATCCAATCCCCTGCCTAAGCATTCAGGAAAAAGGGCTGTCCAATCTCTTCTTTAAAACTTCCAGTTTTGGAGCACCCACAATTTCTGAAGGCGAGCCATTTTACCGATTAATTTTTCTCACTGTCAGAAAATGTCTCCTTAATTCTAAGTTGGATCTCTCTTTGATAAGTTTACAGCCATTATTTTTTGTCTTGCCTTTAGGTACTTTGGAGAATTGGTTGCCCCCCTCTTCTCTGTGACAGCCTCTCAAATATTGGAAGACTATTATCATGTTATCCCTAGTCCTTCTCTTCATTTTCATCATGATATAATCAGGTGGCAATACTAATGGATGGAGTAATTATAATATATAATTACCTATATAGTATAAACTATGTATTTCAGTGACCCAAGCCATCTGATCCGAAGGCCCATCAAGATAATTGTTCCTGCTCAGCTGTTTATATGCGTGAGTATTATCCTCCAGCTCAATAACATACTAATAACATTGGAAAAAAGGATAATTCCATTTTGTTTGTGGAGAGTCCGTGAATCTGAACCTTGCTGGGAAAGGAGAATGAAAGTTTGCTCTTCCATCAAAGAAGCATATTCATTTATAAACCCATTTCCATATACCACAGATGACTTTTGAATGTCTCCATACATGTGTCTCACACATATTAAGTGACCTCACAATCAAAAGTCACAAAAATAGATACAGTTTAAGTCTTTTGTTGAAGAAAAGGCTTTTAATCAACTTTACAAGGGTACAGTGTAGCAGCAACCCACAGCACCATCTGTTTCCATTGCTCACTATAGTGTTTGTTTGTTTTTAAACCCCTATTTAAAAGTGCGTGGTACAGAATTTGACTAGACAGATATTTCTCTGTGAAGGAAGATAAGGGAAAAGCAGGATAATAGCAGTGTCCAAAGTTTTGGCAGAACAAAATGATTGCCATTGCTGCAATGTCACTGAAGTTTAGGGAATGACTTCCATTTACATCACATTCTTCCTATTCTATCGCCCTGCTTGCTGTCTGCGTGCTCTTTTCTGACATGTCCTCATTCCCATTAATGGGAGCTGAAACAGGAAAATATTTTGTCCCCATAGTGCACTCATAAATTTTCACTAGGACACATTTTTCAGTCCCTATCCCATCTACTGCAAACATTCTTGAATCCATGCAATGATCTGGCCACAACTTCCTCTTTCATTTAAGAGAGGACTCTGCTCCTTATTATAAGCCTGTTTCATTGGGATTTAAACTTTATTTCCCAGTTGCAATCTCAGACTTCTGTCATCAGATTCAATGCCCATTTATTATGTGCTTTCTTTATAGATACCCCTTTTATACCCCCTTTACCTGCTCAGTGGCTATTGGAAAGTCACCTATGCATTCCAACGCTCCTAAATTTTCCTGAAGACTCTTGGAATCCTAAAGCTCCAGATACCTAGCTCTATACCTAGCTCTATTTGAGCAATAAATCCTGAATGAGAAAAGGTACAGAGGTTAGAATGCAGTATTGCAAGCTAATTCTGCTGACTGCTAGGGGTTCGATTCTCACTGGCTCAAGGTTGATTCAGCCTTCCATCCTTCCGAGGTTGGTAAAATGAGGATCCAGATTGTTGGGAGCAATATGTTGACTCTGTAAACCACTGAAAGAGGGCTGTAAAGCACTGTGAGGTGGTATATAAGTCTAAGTGCTATTGTTATTATTGGGGAAAATATTTAAAGTTGCTTCTTTACTGCTACTTGCTTATACACAATATACACACACATACATCCACTGTGTGGTTAAATTCCTATAACTGATAGTATCGTAGTTGATCTTCTGCACAGATATGATTTAAAGCAATAAGTTTTTATCCAACAGTGCTGAGACCTTGAATGCTTTGCTGTGAGTAAATGTGGGGGATGAGTATCTGAAGAGTCATGAATCAAGCTGGACCTGCATGAAGCCTGACAGCTGGTAAGCAAAAAGCTTTGTTGGTTTCTCTTTGTTGACAACAGCGTTTTCTGGGAAATAGGAAACTGCTTTGTTCTTTTTAAAGATAGCTGTCTCAATTATGCAGATTATGTGACCAAGCTTTGTACTGCACTGTGGCACAATTTGTTCAGATATGGTTTACTGAATAAATCTCAACTGGATCCTTAATGCAAACATACATCATGATGTAATTGTATGAACTACTTAATTTGTGTTATTTGCATGACAATACCATAATGCATGTAAGTTTATTTGCCCCATCCCATAGAAGTTCATGATCACAGTAAGACACCATGCTATGTTTTAGCACAAAATTTGAAAATATGTATATGAAAACAATAAACAAGTATATATTAGAATTTTGGTTTGTGTGCAAATGAACAGTAACTGGCCTCTTGAACATTCTAACAAGAATACCAAGCTGGCTCACCAATATTAATAATGGATCAATAATTTTAAACAAATAGAGGTTAAACTGAAGTTTCACCTATGTCCAATTAATATGCAGGAAACTTATCTTACTCACTTATATTACTTTTCATTTATCACCATAATAGCTCTCTGGGGATTTGATCCATCTTGTGATCATCATAGCTATACACTGACTTAAATCTCAAATGCCTTAAATCTAACTGTATCTCCTCCTTTAAAGACATTTGTACAAGTTATGTTCCTCTCCTACAACTTTTTTTAATTAGGTGTAATATACTGATATGATTGGACAATGGTGTCGAAACAATGATAATTAATGTTTTCATTTCAGGAAAATGGAAAGAAAGAAAGAAAAAAAGAAAGAAAGAAAGAAAGAAAGAAAGAAAGAATGCATCCCTCAGATTGAAAACAATTATCTATCTCTCCTCACAATATAGTGCTGAATGTTGCTTATACTATAACAACAGATGATGATGATGCAACCTTACATCCTATTATATACTGACTTTGAAGAAACATCTGAGTCTGGCTTTCCTAACCACAAGTGGAAATCTTGGTTCTCCACACATTGACCCCTTTTTATAGGATCTGATTTTGTGACAGAAGTTTCACAGACATAACTCACTATATCTGTTCTTTATTGCAGAAGAGAATTAATCCTTATATAAAAAGAAATTCATAACGTTGTTTCAAACACCGATTTGAATCGTTGGGTCTGATTTTGGATATAAATTTGGAGCACTTTTTACTTTCCCCCATACTTTTTCATATGGATTGACAACATCCTGTGTTCCTTTCATTATCCTTAAAAGCAATACATTGCTACAATTAATAAGAATATTTGCGCTATGTGAATTTTAATTTGTAGTTTATTGCTGACTGCATTTCTCACTTTTAGAAAACTTATGCCATTGTCCTCTGCCTTTTAATATAATTTTAACATTTATTTATTATATTTCTATCCTTCTTTCCTCCTATGAGCCCAATGAATGTCAGGTACCAAAGAAAATCAGAAGATCCAGGCAGTTCAAATGCATATAAAGATTTATTGCAAATATAAGCTCTCTACAAGAATCTGAATTACTAACAGCCAAAGGAAATTGGTGGTAGATAAGAGTAAAAAGTATTCAAGATGGGCTGGATGTAGATCTCTTGTTATGCCCTTGATTTCCCCGTTCCTTGTCCTGGAGCTTAATTACTATATAATCATGAATGAGGATTTAAATGTGTCCCTGGCCCTAACCAACATTCTAACAAGAATACCAAGCCGGCTCACCAATATTAATAATGGATCAATAATTTTAAACAAATAGAGGTTATTATTATTATTATTATTAATTTAATTTATATCCCGCCCTTCTCCTTACGGACTCAGGGCGGCTAACAACCAGATAAAACACTAATCCCCAAAAACTACAAATTTAAAAACATAAGTAAAAACAAATATTAATAATTTGGTCAAATTAATTTAAAGATTGCTTTAAAACCCCATTAAAATTTTCCCCTAGGCCAGTCCTGCAAGTTGGAATAGCCATGTCTTAAGGGCGCGGCGGAAGGAAGGGAGATCAGGGATCACCCTGATCTCTGGGGGCAGCTCATTCCAGAGGGTGGGAGCTCCCACAGAGAAGGCCCTCCCCCTTGGGGTCGCCAGCCGGCACTGTCTGGCCGACGGC
>NW_015386397.1:4892426-4898945 GCF_001527695.2 Protobothrops mucrosquamatus
TGTGTTACGTGGGAGCGACGAGTCCCTCCCAACACCGCCCGCGCGGCCGCATTTTGGACTAGCTGGAGCCTCCGGGTGCTCCTCAAGGGAAGCCCCATGTAGAGAGCATTACAGTAGTCCAGGCGGGAGGTGACCAGAGCATGAGTGACTGTGCGCAAGGCGTCCCGGTCCAGAAAAGGTGAAGTTTCACCTATGTCCAATTAATATGCAGGAAACTTATCTTACTCACTTATATTACTTTTCATTTATCACCATAATAGCTCTCTGGGGATTTGATCCATCTTGTGATCATCATAGCTATACACTGACTTAAATCTCAAATGCCTTAAATCTAACTGTATCTCCTCCTTTAAAGGCATTTGTACAAGTTATGTTCCTCTCCTACAACTTTTTTTAATTAGGTGTAATATACTGATATGATTGGACAATGGTGTCAAAACAATGATAATTAATGTTTTCATTTCAGGAAAATGGAAAGAAAGAAAGAAAGAAAGAAAGAAAGAAAGAAAGAAAGAAAGAAAGAAAGAAAGAAAGAAAGAAAGAAAGAAAGAAAGAAAGAAAGTGTTCTGAGACCATATTGTATGCACTGAGTTTACTCAGGTAGCATATTTGCTGAGTGCAACATATTATCAAATTAAAGGCACATATAGATTTATTAATCAGATGCATACCATATAACCCAGACATCTCTTTCTTCCAACCACCATTACATTCACTCCTTTTTTTACATTACGTAAAACAGCTAAAATTTCAAGTCTTCTTATTAACAGTCCAAAGGAATGACCCAAGACATATATTACTAGAGTCAGGACATTTATGTGGGTCTTTGGAAGGGGGGGGCGGGAAGAATGATCTCTCATTCTAATTGTTATAATTATTAGAACAATTAATCAATGGAATATTGCCTCTAGAAGTTGTGAATGCTCCAATACTAAAGGTTTTTAAGAAGAGATTGGACAACTATTTGTCTGAGATGGTACAGGGTGTTTTGCTTGAGCAGGAAATTAGAATCAGAATCAGAATAGAGCAGGAAGGAAACTTAGAGGTCTTCTAGTCCAGCCCTCTGTTCAAGCAGGAGTCCCTATATTATTTCAGACAAGTGGCTGTCCAGTCTCTTCTTAAAAACCTTGAATGATGAAGCACCTACAATATCTGAAGGCAGGCTGTTCCACTGGTTAATTGTCCTCACTGTTAGGAAGTTTCTCCTTAATTCCAGGTTGCTTCTCTCCTTGATTAGTTTCCATCTTTTATTTCTTATCTTGCCTTCTGGTGCTTTGGAAAATAAATTGACCCCCTCCTCCTTATGGCAGCCGCTCAAATACTGGAATACTGCTATTATGTCCCCTCAGTCCTGATTCATTCATGCAGAATATGAATCACTCCCTAGCATGGCTGGCTCAGGAATTCTGGGACTTGAAGTCCACGAGTCATAAAAGAGCCAAGATTGCCTACTCCTGCCCTAGGCTATTCTTTTCTCACTGTTTCCCTCTCTCTCAGTTGTCTGTGATTTCCCGATTATTTTTCTTGACAGATTTTGGTGTGATTCTGGGTCCGTGCACTATTGGGTTTTAATATTCCAGTCAACTCGTATAAAGGCTTTAACCAATAGGATCAGATTTAAAACAATATGTCTTGTTTTGCAAAATTTCCAATCTCAACTTAAAGATGGAGAAAGGAATCAACATGACATCTCTGGGTATATGAATGCCACATGGAAAATTATCAAAGGTTATTTTTCAAACCAGACCTAAGAGTTCACATTCACTTAATTGTGAATCCTCTGCAAGTTTGCCTGCAGGTATCAAACTGAAAAAAAAAGAAGAAAGAAACATACATGGAAATATAGCATGATTCTTCAAATTCTTCTTATTTCTCTCACAAAGATGCTTTTTTTCACAAGGCAACTGTACTTTCTTGTTTTTCTTTGAAGACATTTTGCTTCTCATGCAAGAAGCTTCTTGAACTCTGACTGGATGGGGGGAATGGAAGGATTTATAATCCTTGCAGACAGCTGTTCATTTGACTGGATGGTGGGGAATGGAAAGATTTATACTCTTTGCAGACAGTTGTTGATTTGCATTCTTTTAGTGAGTTGTTAATGCTACCTGGAGGCTTAACTATGTCATCAGGGTCACCTGAGTGGTGCAAATGGGTATGGAGCCTTCTTGGAACTGTTGAAAGGACTGTGTTGCAGACTGAAGATAGATGATGTCATATCTCTCCCCCTCTGTTGAGAGAGGGCTGTTCAGTTTTTACATAGATGGCCTTTTTGACCCATCTTTCAGACCAGCAGTGCTCCCTGTCCACTTTCTCTCACACTTAACAGCCTTATGCATTGGTATGTGTTTGTGTTCATAACACTTGACTGAATAATGAATACATTATTCATTGCAAATAGTAATTATATCAGAAAAATATATTGCATAGCAATGCTTCAAAAATAAATAAGTTTTAGCATAGATACTACTCTGATTTTACCCAACAAGAGTAATTTTGTGTTCTTTTATTCATACATTTATTTTTTTATTACTCCAAGGAACCATATTTCTTCCAGTCTATAATAAAAAACAATAGTTTATTATATAGTACAACAATAGCTTTTGAAGCATAAAGTACATTGACTGCATGCTGAGAGGCCTAAATAGATGATATTCAGCTTTTGTTTCCTCACAAAGTCTCTCCCATATAATCCCATTTCTGTAATGCACAACTAGTGAAAGCTAGCCATTCCTTTATTCTTCTACCAAGGATGCTTCGGAAGTTAAATTTAGAAAAAAAAATCACTAGAAAAATTCTCCTTTGCTGGCTGGACCCATGATATCAGAGATGGCACAGTTTCCTTGACTGAACAAAGGAACATTGAGTTTTCCAAGAAGAACTAGATTAGGTTAGATTAGATATCTTTATTGTCATTTTTTTTACTATGGGCACATTGGCACACATTAAAAATGAAATTTAGTTGCTTGCTCTCAAAGTGTACACATGCATAACACATATTTAAACATGCTATATACAACATATGTATAAACCTACACCTTACATATAAATAACATATAAATATTAATCACTGTCCATCTTGAATACATAACGGGAAGAGGAAGTTTGAGAGTTCACAAGGTTGATACTGTATGGAACAAAACTGTGACTGAATCTGGATGTTCTGCTTTGGATACCACGAAGCCTCCTCCCAGAAGGTAACAAGGAAAACAGGTTGTTTTGCAGACCCTGCTCAAGCAATACATATATGCCATATCCTGGATGGAAGGGAGGGATCTGCCAATAATCTTTTCAGCTATCCTCACCACTCTCTGCACTGCCTTGCTGTCTGAAGCAGTGATGCTTCTAAACCAGACTGTGATGCTTATGACAGGATGCTCTTGATCGTCCCTCTATAGAAAGTGGTAAGGACAGGGGGAAAAAGATGTACTTTTCTCATGCAATGCAGAAAATGCAGGCGCTGCTGTGCCTGCTATACCAGTGTCTTGCTGTTGAGTGACCAAGCCAGCCTACTCATTAACTGCACACCCAGGAATGCTGGTAACCATCTTTACAGGTGAATCGTTAATGCACAGAGGAGTGCAGCTTTGGCTGCCTTTTCTAAAATAGACAATGATCTCTTTGGTTTTTCCAATGTTTAAAACTAGGCTGTTTTTCTTACACCAGTTCACCAAACCCTCAACCTCCTTGTGGTAAGCACTCTCATTGTCATCTTGAATAAGGTCCATTACTGTTCTATAGTCCACATACTTCACTCTGGTTGGTGGCAAACCCAGCACAACAGTCATGGGTCAACAGGGTGAACAGCAGGAGACTTAGGTCACAGTCCTGAGGAGAACCTGTGCTCAAGAAAATGGTGTTAGAAATACTTGTTCCCTAGCTTCCAATTATCTTCCTCGTTCTGAAAAAGTGAAGATGATGCTTTAAAAAGAAAGAAAAAATGAGGAAGGAAGTTTACCTTTTAACATGAGAGTAATAGATTCAGATTGTCTCTTTTCAGCTATCCTCTCTGAGGTGTTCAAGAGTTTATTCAAGAAGGTAATAAATATCTATTTTAGCTATGGTGACCATATTGATTTTATTTAAAATTCTGTGTAAAAAGTTGTTGCCAGTTGTTTTTCCTATATTACCCTTTCCTCAATAAAATTCCTTTTTATGTTTAAAGTTTTGGCTACATTGGTTTTATAAAAGAATTTCATTTCAGCTCTACAAATTGAGTAATTTTAAATATTTAGCATTTTCTTCCTGTTTGGGTCTCTTGCACAATTCATTCCATTTCTGCTATGAGGGAAATGAAGACCCTTAATAAAGCACTGAGGGTCTTAAGTAGCCCTTTTTCTAATTCCTGAAATTTCATAAGACTTTGCCACCATCCCCATAGTTTTTCAATTATAAGGGCTTGAAAACCTGTATTTTTAAGTATGTAAATACAGAACGCTGACATCCTCAGGAAGCTTAATTTCAAACCCAATAATGTATTCTGTGTTTTTATTAAATTACAGCATGTTACAGTTCTGTCTTCAGCTTAAACACAACCACTCATTACATGTAGATATGCAGCCAATATTGTAAGCTGGGCTACAAATTATCTTTGCACAGGCCACAAAGATTCCATACCTTCTCTTATACCGACACCTCCATGCCTGATGATAACAAAAAAGATTAATTATGGGAAGTAGATGTTGTGATTTGCACAGGAATTTTAGCAAAGGATATGATTAATGTATATAAATCAACATCTGATTTGGAAATAAATTTAGAAGAGAGATCTCTATTTAATTTAGACTTATTTATTTTGATGTTGCCTGACTCCAAATGGTTTTGGGTGGCTCACAATATAGCAGACAGTATAAAAACAATATAATAGAATCCATAAAGAACAACCAGTATAATCTAGAAAAAAGAAAGAAAGAAAGAAAGAAAGAAAGGAGGGAGGGAGGGAGGGAGGAAGGGAGGGAGGGAGGGAGGAAGGAAGGAAGGAAGGAAGGAAGGAAGGAAGGAAGGAAGGAAGGAAGGAAGGAAGGAAGGAAGGAAGGAAGGAAGGAAAAGACAGCAAATCTAAGTAGACTCCAAAAGATTCGTATAACATTCATCAAAGATCACACCAGTCACCCCAGGCCTAGATGCTCTTTATAGCTCCTTATGAGAAATACTAAAAGGAATAAATTGTGGAAGGACATTGCTGACTGATAATTTGCTCACTACCACCCTCTTTGTCCAATGCATCACGAAAATCAAAAATTTTCTTTTTAGAAAAGATACCCATTGGACAAAAGGTTTAAAAAGTATTCACTAAATCATGACATTATTGTCCCAAAGGTAGTTTATATGCCACTAGCAATAATCAATATAATTCATATATTTATACCCCATCCCAAAATAATACCCCTGGAGGTAATCAGGAAATGCTGGAAATTTATATGCAGGAAGACCATTTTAAGGAAAGAATACTACAGTAATGAGGCCATAAATGAAAAAAAATATTTTTGCATCCAGAATCTGTCTTTATTTTTAAATTGTGGTTACAGTTTTGTTCCTGATGATAAGATACCTTAAATCTAAGAAGGAGGAGAACTGCTCTCCTCTCCACTGTTTATCAGTGATACCCAACCAGCACCATAGCTGTCCGGTGACATAGTTTCCACATGATTAGACTATTAACTCCACAAAACTTTAATCAGGCTCATATTGTCCATGTCAATTTGACTGCACAATGCTTGCTTCATTCTGTACTTTCTGAGTTGTATTGATCGTTCATGTTGACAGCTCACACTCTATTCTTTTGTTCTCCAAAACTGATCCCTAATACAGTGTAATAACTTTAAACACACTAGACTATGAATGATCCTATCTAATTTTCTTTCCACCTTACTTCTGCCAAGGTGGCTTGAAATTTTTTGCTGTCAGTCAATATGGAGGAATATTTTAAGAGAAAAGTTACTGTATTATCCCTTTCCATGATGATGCAGTTGCTGGGGAGGGGTTCTCATATACAAAAAGTTTTAATTTTTTTCCTTGGCTATATTTCCTTTATTAGCCAAATGCTATATTCCTTTATTAGCCAAATGCTATATTTCCTTTATTAGCCAAATGCTCTGCACCGCCCTGAGTCCCGTCGGGAGAAGGGCGGCATATAAATTGAATTAAATAAATAAATAAATAAATAAATAAATAAATTTCATTGGGGGGGGTCACTGCCTTGGATGCTCTTGGAATAATATTCCTATAGCCTCAGAGCACTTGCAGAATAATATGAGGTTCAGTTATGAAAAACATCTTCCAAACAAGTATTTTTTCAGACTCTGTCTGAGACATATTTATGCTTCAAGTAGATATAGATATCTACCTACTGTAGCCATCATTTGAAAATAACATCATTTGTATCTGCAACATATAAGAGGCCACTTTAACGAAGTCACTTTTTCCTGTTACATGGAAAGGTTGCCTCTGTTTGAGGCATTACAGCTCTCTCTCTCTCTCTCTCTCTCTCTCTCTCTCTCTCTCTCTCTCTCTCTCTCTCTC
>NW_015386397.1:4899045-4956325 GCF_001527695.2 Protobothrops mucrosquamatus
GATTTATAAAGCATGTCCTGATTTATTTATGTTTTGAATCTGAACTCTTTTAGCTAAGCACTCTTACTATTACTTCTTCACCCTCTTCCTTCCCCAACCAATACTGTTCTCACTACACCCTTCATTTATATTTTGCTGCTTTTTACCCATTTATAAGCTCTGGGAAGGAGATGTTTAAAGCATTCAAGAGAGATATTTAAATTAACGATTTACAAATAGCTTAACTGAAGTCCTGCTCTTTCTTTCCTGAACAGAAGCTGCTAAGTGATTCCAAATTTCTTCCCCAATCTCTTTTTTTTACCTCTACTGTGATTTGAATTGCAAACCCTGGGCTTAGGATCCTGGCCTCAATACCATTGTACATGATTATTGACAGTGGGTTGGTGTGCTGTTGAGAAGACTGGAGACAGAAGATTTGCTGAGTGGAAGACAAAAGGAGCTACAATCAAACTTTAAAGTAAAAGACTGAAGCTGTCAAAAGATAGGCATAGACAGCTGCCCTTGAAATAAGAGACAATTCTAAAGATACTTAGAAGTACCAAGTAATTGGAAAGGAAAAACTTAGAAAAGAAATGACTGTTTCTTCATCAGGAAATCAGGTCAGAACACAGAGTTTTTCCTCTGCCTGAAATTGACATCACTTTTAATTGCCAGGGCCATTTAAAAAAAACAACCCTCAGATTTCTACTCAGAGCTGTGGTGGCACAATGATTAGAATGCAATGTTGCAGGCTAATTCTTCCGTCTGCCAGCAGTTCAATTCTCAAGGTTGTCTCAGCCTTCCATCCTCCCAAGGTCAGTAAAATGAGGACCCAGACTGTTGGAGGCAATATGCTACTCTGTAAGCCACTTAGAGAGGGCTCTAAAACAGGGGTCCTCAACCCCCAGTCCCTGGACCAGTACCGGGCTGCAGCATGCCAGCAACCGGTCTGCACAAACAAGCAAAGCCCCATCTGGGGGATGCAGGCAGCACACAAACCATGCACTCTCCGGTCCATTGGAAAAATCTTTCTCCACAGAACTGGTCCCTGGTGCCCAAAAGGTTGTGGACCTCTGCTGTAAAGCACTGTGTAAAGCGGTATACAAGTCTAAGTGCTATTGCTACTTTAGATCTAAGAGAAGAAACATGATTGTGGAGGACTCCCTAGAGATTTCCTTCTTAGACATGAAAACAAAACAATTTGGCACTTCTAAGCTTGCAGGCCAAAAACAAGAAAACTATTCATATTATTACAGAAGGGTGATATACAATATAATATAATCAAGCTGTGAATATTTCTCCCTGGAATATTAGTTATTAGTTAAATAACTAACTTTAGAATATTAGTTATTCTCGTCACCATCAACTAATAGGATCAAAAGTAGAGAACCAACATGACATATCTAATCAGACATTTCTCTCAAGAAATCTAGTGCATGTAGTCTTGGTGAGCAGATCAGAGACATTTCTCAGGTTCAGTGATAAACTGATAATATATCACTTAACACTGATTAAGTTTTTTTTTTGCTTCATTTGTAAATTCTTGGAAGTTTTAATCTAAGAGGCTCAAATTAGCTTTCAAATTTTCACTACGGTTCAAAACTGATTTACCTACTGATCATGACACTTTATAACATCCTTGATTTCTTTCTGTTTTATAAAATTTATAAAATATTGGCTTCCAATAGGAAAAAAGCAGAACTATTTAACTCGTTTTTTGCATCTGTCTTTATACAAAGGGAAAAAAACAGACCAATCTATCAAAAATAGTGCCATAAAAACCAGAATAGAAACACAAGTTAAGATAGGCAAGAAAATGGTAAGTGAGCATCTGTCCAGCCTAGACGAGTTCAAATCGCCAGGACCAGATGGATTACACCTCAAGGTTCTCAAGGAACTGGCAGATGTGATCTCAGAACCACTGAACTATATTTTTCAAAGATCTTGGAGCACTGGGGAACTACCAGAGGACTGGGAAAGAGCTGATGTAGTTCCCATCTTCAAAAAAGAAAAAAAAATGGATCCAGGAAATTACAGACCTACCAGCCTGACCTCAATACCTGGGAAGATTCTGGAAAAGATAATCAAACAACGAATCAGCAAACACCTAGAGGCAAACAAAGTCATTACTAAAACCCAACATGGGTTTGTCAAAAATAGATCATGCCAGACAAATCTTATTTCTTTCTTTGACCAAGTGACAAAATTAGTGGATCAGAGGAGTGCTGTGGACATAATTTACTTGGACTTCAGTAAGGCATTTGATAAAGTAGATCACAACCTACTACTTGGCAAGATAGAAAAATGTGGGGTAGACAGCATCTCCACCAGATGGATTTGTAGCTGGCTGACCGGCCGTACTCAGCAAGTGGTCCTCAATGGAACCGCATCTACATGGAGGGAAATGTGTAGTGGGGTGCCCCAGGGCTCTGTTCTGGGCCCAGTGCTCTTCAACATCTTCATCAACGATTTGGATGAGGGGATAGATGGGGAACTCATCAAATTTGCAGACGACACCAAGCTGGCAGGAATAGCCAACGCTCCAGAAGACAGGCTTAAGATACAGAAGGATCTGGACAGACTTGAACACTGGGCACTATCTAACAAAATGAAATTCAATGGTGAAAAAAGCAAGGTTCTACATTTAGACAAGAAAAACCAAATGCATAGGTATAGTATAGGGGGCACCTTGCTCAATAGTAGTAACTGTGAGAGGGACCTCGGAACACTTTACAATGCCTTGATAAGGCCACACTTGGAATACTGCATCCAGGTTTGGTCACCGCAATGTAAAAAAAATGTTGAGACTCTAGAAAGAGTACAGAGAAGAGCAACAAAGATGATTAGGGGATTGGAGGCTAAAGCATATAAGGAACGGCTGCTGGAATTGGGTATGTCTAGTTTAATGAAGAGAAGGATGAGGGGGGACATGATAGCAGTGTTCCAATATCTCAGGGGCTGCCACAAAGAGGAGGGAGTCAAGCTATTTTCCAAAGCGCCTGAAGACAGGACAAGAAGCAATGGGTGGAAACTAATCAAGGAGAGAAGCAACCTAGAACTAAGGAGAAACTTCTTGACAGTTAGAACAATTAACCAGTGGAACAACCTGTCTCTAGAAGCAGTGAATGCTCCAACACTGGAAGCTTTTAAGAAGAGACTGGACAGCCATTGTCCAAAATGGTATAGGGTTTCCTGCCTGAGCAGAGGGTTGGACTAGATGACTTCCAAGGTCCCTTCCAACTTTACTATTATTATTATTGTTGTTATTATTATTATTATAGGGAATGGCGAATTGACATTCTGTGGACTGCAGAAAACTTTACTGCCGAAAAGTAGCAGGGTATTGGATCCAGACAAATTCTGTTGAGGTAAAGGAAAGATCTTGAAATTACTCACATATACTCTGGACAGTTGCTCTTGGTGAGTACATGGCAGAATAGCTTCAGAATATGCACCAGAGGCAAATTCCTTTTGTGTGTCCAATCACATTTGGCCAATAAAGAATTCTATTCTAAATAGATGTTTTTGCAGTCACTTGCAATTAGCTGGGAATCATGGAGTTCCAGTATGCTCTGAGCTATTAATATATCTTTTTTGAGAATTAAAAGTCCAGCCAAATCTCATATTTGTTTTCAGAGATTGGTATAAGATGATAAGGTAATGATAAGATAAATATTTTAAATAAATGAAAGATAATAGATTTAATATGGTTTTTATGTAATTTTATTATTGTTTTAATTCTTGATTGGAAGCTTCTCAGAGTTTGGTATAAAATGGATAGCCATATAATTGTTTTAAATAAATAAATACAAACTTTTTAATAACTTTGGAATTTATTTTTAATTTTAAATATTAAAGATTGAAAAGTTTCAAAATTGTAAGTTTGGTTGTGAGTTTCTCTTCACTGTATTTAAAAAGAAATTTATACACCTACAGTTTTGTAAGAGTTTTTTTTGTTACAATATATAGCAAAAGGGTCATTATAGGGTTGATTTTAGAAAGGTTTTTTTAATGGATTAAGGATTTAAATGAATTTAAATTAAAGAAAGACTTTGAAGTTAATTAAAAGAATCCTCTCTTGTGGGAAAATTTCTTTGCTGACATTATGAACTGATAATAAGACCTTGAAGTTTGGATACTAGAGGGCAGTAGATGGCTATTTTAAAGGATTTGCTTGATGCTTTGGGTCCAAGTAATTCTTAAGCTATTTAGCTCTATAATGGAACCAAAATGCACCTTAACTTGCATTTAAAAACTATGTCTTTTTTAATGAGATGGAAATATTGGGTTTATATGTGGAACTGGATTATAACTTAAAAACTAAAACTGTCCAAATTATAAGAGTGGTGTGAATTATTTTATTAAACTGAGTATAAAGAATTTATACTCCTCCACTACCTCATTGGAAGTATAAAAAGCCTTTGATGAAGATACAAAAATTCTGAGAGAATATGAGAATGCAAATGTTGGAAATTTATTGATGGGATTTAAAGATTGTTGGCAGAAACAAGAAAAAAAAATCAGAAATGACTTATTTGACTATGATTAAACTAATGATTTATTTTTTCCTGTTAGTGTTTAGAAATTTTACAGCCAGATTTCAGGCATCAGAATTCTGAGGAAAAAACCTTCAATCTTGCTTTCATGTTCTGTTGCATGTTCTGTCTTATACTCAACTGCATTAGGGAACAAAACAGTCCCTCACTTGCCCACTTTTCTTCACCAACTGGCTTTCATAGCCAAGGCAGACTGTGGGGACCAGTGCCATCAACTAATGCCAGCACACATGTTATTTTTCTAACTAAATGTTATTATTTAAAAAGTACTATCTTAGAATGCAGTTTTTGGTAAATAGTTTGCAACAAATTTGGAGAAGGCACAAATTCTCAAGTCTTAAAAATATTTTGTGGCAATTGGAGTGCAAAATGGCAAACCTACATTTAAGGAATGAGTCCAGGAAATTGTTATGAATATCTATTTCAAATCTGAAAGATGTGGAAATGGAAAGAGACCAAGAATAATTAGTGAACATATTAACAGAAACCAGATACAAATGCCAGGTTATTAAAAATTTCATTCCTTTGATTAGTTCAGACTTAAAATTTACTCATGGATATGGCAGCCCACATACCAAGGGGCAACTAAAAGGAGTTAAAATAAGACAATATGAAAAGAAAAACAATAAAACTCCACTTCCCTATCCTAACACTGAATGGAACTGCAATCCTAACTGAATGGAACTGAAATCCAGAAACACATTCATACACAATTCCTCTGACCTGCAATATAACTTCAGCCATTCTGCATGGCTTTGGAAAAATAGCTCATTCTATTGCTGTTATTAAACTATTCAATTTCAGATAAAAGCTATAGGTTGTTTTAATTATACCTTATTATGTTAAATAGAATTACTTGCCCCTCTCTTTAGTGACTCAGCAGGTAAAGCAAGAAAGACTATAGTAGTAAGCTTGTCAATCACCAAAACAAAAGCAACCTCTGAATTCTCTTTTTTCTTCCCAAAGGAAATAAAGGGGAAAGGCAAATCTTGACAGTTTTCAGTAAACTAGCCAATCTCACACTTTTGTACATATATTATTATTATTACATTTTGGTCTACTTTTTCATCCAAAAACCTCATGCATGTATGCAGGAGAATTAAGATTTTACAAATCTATAAGAGTTAAAATGACAGTGACTTAATGATCTTCAAGCTGTAGAAGCATTTGAGCCCAGATATACCTAGTGGCTATTTGCTACACCACAGTAGCTCCAAAAAGCAGCTAAATATCTGTCTAAAGCAGAAAAGGTTCCCAAAAATAAAAATAAGAAGAGCCAAATTCCCAGGTATAATCCACTTGCTTGCTGGAATATTTATCCTTAATCAAACAAAAGGCCCATATTTCATCACACTTGTCAGTCAGATATCTTAGGAAAATTCAGGAGCAGAAAATGAGGCAACAACTCCCTCTCACTGTTGTTCCCAATAACTGGTATTCAGCAAGATGCAGCTTCTAAAATCTGGTGGTAGCATATATTTGCCATAATTAGTTACCACTAATAAACTTTTCTTCTATTATCTCATCTCCTCTAAAACTATTCAAGTTGATGGCCTTCATCCCTTTTTTGGAGCAAAGAGTTTCCTATTCTCCTAGGTTTGCCTTAAATCTCCTTCCAATTAGTTTACTGGAAAACAGTGAGTTGATATTATGATAGATGTATTTTCCTCTTTATTGCACCATGATAAATACAGCTTATAGCTACTTTCTACATCTAACCCTAATATAATCCACATTTTGCTTAAATGTCATTTGACTTTTGTATGAGGAAAATGTTTCCATGGTATTCTATTAGCATCTCTTTTTAGTAGGGTATTAATAATAATAATAATAATAATAATAATAATAATAATAATAATAATTATTATTATTATTATTATTATTATTATTATTATTATTATTATTATTATTATTATTATTTCTGAGCCGCTTTTAAGAGGTCATGCTTGGTCATGTTTCAGGCTTTGGACAAATACTCACAATGTTCCAACAAGCTGGTACATCAAGATAACCTTCAAAATGTGCCTATCACCTCCAAAGGCAGGATGGCAGACCACTTGGCTAAGTGTTGAGAGATTAATTTCGCCCTTTCTCTTAATGGAGGTCAAAGATGTGGAATCCATAGAGGCCTTCACTTCCATACAAGTCTCCAGTGCTCTTCATTACCCTTTACAAGCCAGCCAAGGACAACCCCCTCTGCAGCAGTCACTTTGCTCTCATTCTAATTCTAACACATCAGACAGTAATTATAGGTACATCAATGGTGTTGACAGATTGGAAGCTTATTATCCTTGCACCTGTCAGTGTTCAAAATGAGACATTTCGGGAGATGAATGGAAAGATGAGGGATGTCTTGCTTTGTTTTCTTATCCCACGTCACTTTATTCTGGGCAGATGCATCTTGCCTGCTTATTTTATCAGAAACTTTCTGAATCGCAGAAGTATAGGAAGAAGCACAGTCTCCTCTCTGACTCTGTACTGTTCATGCTACAACTCATTTCCCACATTTCTGCCTGTTTAATCACTATCCTCTTCCATAAAGCCAAACATAGCCATTCAGTGTAATCAATTGAGAAAAGTAATTAAGATCCTGGATCAGGTTGTGAAAGGCCAGCAAGTCTCCACTAGAAATTCACTGGCAGCCAAGAAGCATCTAGGTTTCAATATATCTTCAGGCTTGGGATGATATATATAGAGGGGGGGACCCCCAAATCCCTGCTTTTTTGCTAGCTAGAAACAATTTGAAAATTTTTTCCCCAAAAATAAAGCTTGATATTATTTCTCTCTTGTGAGATTAGACCATGTCCCTCAGGAGCAGGAGAGAAGAAAGATCTATTCATTTGGTATACATGTCAGTTCTAGAGGGAAAAAAAGTTATATGTTTATTTCCTTTTTAATCCTTTTTTATTTATTATGCACAAATTGTGGGGGTATTATCTTTTATATCAGTGTTAGAGGAAGGATATCTGATAAAGTGGAAAGATAAGTATCAGCTGCATTAATCACCAAGCCATTTCAACAGGGCAGAAAGTAATGCTACAATATATAGCTCCAGAGCGTTTCTGGAAGACGTTTGAGATGTCCAACCTTTCACTCTACATAGCTAGCCTTACCACCACAGTCTGTTATCACAGACACCCAATTTCAAACCTCAATTTATTGTGGAGCACACTGGCCAATTATGGATCAATTACTATATCTCAATCCATTCTACTCTGTAAGGCTGTTGTAAGAATACAATGCAGAAGTTCCATCATATGCAATCTTTAACTCTCAGAGGAAAGACAGGATATAAATGTAACAATAACATTATGATCTCAATAAGTTGATTGGCAAACTGAGTTGCTTAAGGTATCATTTTTTTAAACTATAAATTCTGAACTTTGAGCAGAAAACTGTCAGGCATACAAAGCACAATGGCAATTCTCTAGGCTTTCCTATAATTCAATGACTAAAAATATATATCATTAAGGGATATTGAGAGCAAAAAGATTCATTCTTAAATAAGCATATGGAAAGTTGTTGATATCTTGTGGCTACTGCTTACCCCACCTACTTGCCCAAAGATAAAAGGTTAAAATATAGGCAATAAATGAGAAGATTATATGAAATTTTACAAATAGCCCACAAAAAAGAGGCCTAGGAAAATGGGGAGAAATCTACCATTTGCTCTTAGAAAATATTGTGTTGCATTAGAGATTAGCAATGACCATTGGAGAGTCTATCAAATCAAATCTATCAAATCATCAAATAATTGCAATATATGCCTGTAGATAATACATTTCAAAAAATATTGGAAATCTTCACAAAAGAAAACATATATAAAAGTCTGGAAATTCCTACCATTTGAAATGTAGGAATTGATAAAAATCAAGAAGAATGAACCACATTATAAGCTAATGAGAATACAGGCAATGATTCTGCCAACGCGACATAACATTGATATGATAACCTACAGAAAAGTACAGAATAACTTTTAAGGCCAGAAGTGCCTTTGAAACAACATTTATTTGAGTCTCCTATTTTTAAAAATCCAGAATGGATGTACCTTCTAATTATAAACTAGTTTTTAGTTGTCAAAAACATAATAGTGAAAAATCATCATCATTGTGCCGTTTCTTTTCCACTTTCTCTGTAATATCATAGTCTTTATAGGAGGGGATGGGGGGGGGATGAAGCAGGCCAGCTAGGGGGGGGATGAAGCAGGCCAGTTCACTTAGTTCTTTTCGCAACTCCTCTTCCATATATGTTAAACTAAATATTTCTAAATAAATGCCTTATGCCTTTTAGAAAGAGTGCTAACTCCATGTTCAAAGACAACTTGGTGATAGATAGATGGCATGGAAGAGAAGTACAGGGAGAAGTGAAGGACAGAGAAGTAGTTAAAAATTAGCAAGCTCCATCTTTGACCTATTCTGCAAGGAAAATGGTAGACAACAACTAACCAGGGAATCCAGTTCTGAATCCAGAAGTAATCAGTGTATAGCATGGAGATCATGCAATTGTGATTTACCTATAGGTAATCATGGCAATTATCACCCAGACATCTAGTGCTACCAAAGTTAGAATGGAAAAATGGTGCCATCTGCCCCATGAAGGACAACATAAGTAGCCATACTCTGTTGCACAACCAACAGCACGGGACCTCAACAGTATGATCAGAGCATTGATCCATTAGGATAACAATTCTGATGTTTGTGTGTAAGTGTAAGTCCTCAGAAAGCCTGTGATGCCAAAACACTGCCAGGGAAACCTGGTTCTCAGAACTATAGCTTATTCAAAAGCTCAATAGAATGCTAAATCCTTGTTAATAAGAAGGCTATGTAAGACCTGCCAAATTCTATAAAAAGTACTATGGAAAGCTGAAGCCTCTGGGGAAGCTACAACCATTTCTCCTGCAGTTTAAGCAAAAAGAACCAGAGAGGATGGGGCAGCAGTCTAAAGTAGTTGCATCATTGGTGAAGCATGCCAGATTGTATCTGTGGCATAAATTATTTAAAAAGAAACTGAACAGCTCATAATTACTTTAAGTTGCTTTAGCTCTAGGATGTGGGTAAGATAAAAGCAATGTCATGAGGACATGGCAGAAAAAAAACAGTTACTGGAGCTTGGTTAAACCAGACTGAGGAAAAAATGAGAATCCCAACTCTCTGCATTTCCCCTCTGATTTGAGTCAGCTTCTCCCAAAGCACAAACATTTCTTTGGATTATCAGTGGCAATCTGTTCATAGTTCTGATAGCAGTACACTTATTTTGTATCTAGAAATTTCAAGCCTATGCTAGTGCTAGAGATTGGTCTGAATCTTCAGATTTAGAAACTGAAGAGTTTGATTCTCACCCACAGGTATTGGATGGAAAAACTGTAGAGAAGGCACAAATGCAGACTGAGTCAGGTTATCTAGAGTATGGGCTAGGAAAAGTTTGCAGACCATATCACAAATTGAGAAGAGCAAAAGAAGTCAAAAAGAGAAAGAGAAATCTACTTCAAAGAAAGAAGCATGACTCAGGATTTAGTCTAGCTGGGGAGGGGGGGGGGTCAACATCGCCACCTTTCACCAGCCTGAGACCCTCTCCTGCTCTGGATTACCTGGCTAAATTTTGGACTGAAATTTGACTACTCTCAGAATCTTTTTGAACTGGCATCTTGAATGTTTTGGCTATCTGAAAGTTGTTCGATGTTTGTTTTCTAAGCTGAAAGCTTGCAATCAATCTTTTATTGCAATCACAAAGTTACTATAGCTACTATAGCTAACTGTTACTATTGCAGATTTATGACTGCAATAAATGCCTTTCATGTTGGAAAGGGTGTGTAATTGTCAACAGAGAATACTTTGAACATTTCTTGCTACTAATAGTCAATGGTATCATCAAGGCAGAACTTTGAGACAAAAGTTAATGCCTCACTCAGTCAAATGAGCAGAATAGCCCACAAATGCGATAGAACTAGCTTATCACATTTGAAATAAATGAAGTTGTACAATTAAAATCTAAAGAGTTGGTTATATATGGGAGAGAAGTATCTGTTACTAATTATTTCCATGGATGATAAGGAAGTGCTTCTCAGTGTTCAGGATTTTGAGAAGCAGTTGTTAAGAAATAAGATGGATGACTTTAAAACTACTTTGAAAAATTCCTGGATGGCGAAGCAACCAACCACTATTAGTCAAGTCTATGACAATTTGCTGTGGCCAACTTGCCACAGCCAACTCATTGTCGGACAACTTGCCATGGCCAATTCGCCACAGGCCAACTCATTGCCAGACAAAAGTTACACTAATAAAAAGAAATGGTGGGATATATCATTAAAGAAAGGATGCAAAAGGAGAGACAGAATGAAATGTGATTGGCAAAAATTAAAATATTTTTTTATTTATTTTAAATAATTAAATAGTATTGTTAAATTGTTCTGCAGTGAGTTGTCCCATGGCAAGTTGTCCCATTCCCCTATTAGTCATGATGTCTCTGTATTGTCTTCTGAGGAAATACAGGTAGAGCTCCATTTATAACCATTCATTTATCAACCAGTCAAAGTTATGACACTGAAAAAAGCAACGTATAACTGGTCCTTGCACTTGTAACCATCACAGCATACCCATGGTAACATGATCAGAATTCAGGTGCTTGGCAAGCAACATGAATTTAGAATGGTTGCAGTGATCTCTACTTGCAACCTTCCCACTTGCCTTCTAACAAGCAAAGACAATAGAGGAAGCAGATTCACTGAATAACTCTGTGGTTCATTTAACTGCAGTGATTCACTTAACAAGCATGGCAAAAAAAGATCATAAAAATTGGATGTGGCTCACTTTCCATTCTTAGCAATGGAAATGGTCCCAATTCTGGCCTTAAACTGAGGACTATCTGTACACACCTGAATACAAACTGATAGGATCACAAGTTGAAGAGAGTACTCTTCATTTCCTTGATTAATATAAATTCCAGTTATAGCTCTTTAGTGGCATCACATTGGCCAGCATGGGACCAGAATGCTAGTCTAGACCAGGGCTTTTCAACCTTTTCACACATTGTATTACTTTTAGGACATGACAGTATTTGAGTACTACCATTGCAAAGTGTCAAAAACTTTAAAAGGGGGGGTTGGGTTTTACTGATTAGTTTATATTATTATTGAAAAGTAAAAAGTTGAGGTTTGATGTTAATGCTTCATTCTACTGCAACAGAGGAAGTCGGAAGTTAATGCCTTTTCTTTTCTTTTTCCCTTCTCCCCCTCATTTTTCCTCCTTCTTCCTCCCCACTATATCCTACTATTTGCTTTTGTATTTCTGTATTTTATTCTATAATCTAATAAAATGTTACAAATCATAAAAAAAGAAAAAAGTATTGGTTTTAATTTCTTTGGTGGCAGTTCCTTTGCTGAATCACTTTTCCTTTGCACTGACAAATGTATGATGAATTTATCCATGTTTATTAATATACACCACTACCTTGGTGGCCAGCTGGCTGGTCAGCCCTTCTTCCTCTCTCCCTCTCCCCTCTGTTTTTTCTCCCCGCCTGCTGGGCTCTCCTTCCACAGCTTCTTCTCTCCTGTCTCTTTTTCCCCCCTGCCTGCTGGACTCTCCTTCCACAGCTTCTTCTCCATCCCCTTCTCTTTCCCTGTTGTCTTCTTTTCCCTCTCACGCCAAAACCACCTCTTTTTATATCCTCTCTTCTCTCCCCCCTCCTTTTCTCTTCAGTGCACCTCCAGCTGATTCCTCTCCTCAAGGTTGCGCTTCTCTATCTTTCTTTCTCTGTCCCCTTCTCTTTCCCCCATTGTCTTTTTTTTCCTCTTCCTTTCCCACCAAAACCTCCTTTTATATCCTTTACTCTCTCCTCCCTCCTTTTCTCTTCGGTGCACCTCTAGCTATGTTCTGCTTCCAGAAGTGCCAATCAGCTGAAGCCCGGTGCTGATCCTGGGGCTCCTGCTGAGCCCCGAGAGCCCTGCAGCTCCAACTGTTTCTCCCTCAGGCTTGTGTGGCACTGCCACTTCTTAAGTTCATTCCCCTCCCCTGTTACACTTGTCTAGGACAGTTGCGTACCACCTGCCAGGTGTCAAAGTACCACCAGTGATACACATACTACTGGTTCAAAAGCCCTGGTCTAGACAGACCTTTGATCTCAGCTCTCTTCCTAAATCCAAGATGGTTAAGGATTGTGATTGTGCAGATGCATCTTCAAATTTACCTTCAGCACAGAAACATACTGGACGATTTTGGGTCAGCCAATAGCAATAGCAATAGCACTTAGACTTATATACAATTTCACAGTGCTTTACAGCTCTCTCTAAGCAGTTTACAAAGTCAGCATCTGTAACAATCTGGAAGGATGGAAGGCTGAGTCAACCATAGGCCGGTGACCAGGCAGCCAGCAGTCAGCAGAAGTAGCCTGCAGTACTGCATTCTAACCACTGCACCACCACTGCTCATAATTCATTGTCTTACCCCAATGTACCATATCGAATTGTTGTGAGGAAAATTTGAGACTGGACTAACCTATATGGTTCCTTATGGCTATGGAGAAAAAGCTTAGATCTAAATCTAATGAATAAATAAACTAGATCAATCTAATATAAAATAAGCAAATCAGATGTGACATGAGGGAATCCTTAAGTAGAGTAAAAATCAACAGGGACAATATATAGATTATCTTAATTAAGGAAAGGAATACAAGTGGGGCCCAGTGAGGTTTTTAGGGAAGCTTGTTGCTATTGCAACTCTGAAAATACAATGAGGAAAGTACTTCATCATCATAGTTGGTAATAAAGTTTGCTTTACTCTGATTAGTCCTTTTTTCCCCAATTACATTTAATGATACAGGCTAGGAAACAACCACTTGACAAAGAAAACCCTAATGTTGCTTTTCATTATTAACTTTTTGTTTATTGAAAGAAAAAGAACAAAATGAAGACGATGGAGATACATGCATTGTCAAACAGAAAAGAAACATTACAAATTGTTTTAACAAAAGTGAAATAAATGCAACAAAGGGAAAAGAAATAGTATGATATGTCTTCATAAGAGTAAACAACTGCAGTTTTATATACTTATCTAATGCAAACATTATATTTGGAATAAATACAGGACATTGTAGAAATACATTTTAAGAAAATATTCTTATTTCATCTCCAACAAATACTATTTTTGACAGACCTTTTCTATACAAATGTAATGGAAATAAGTTCTATTATTTTTTGTTGCATAAGTCATAATTTGAGATCCATTGACATTCTTGTTATAGAAGTTAATACCCTCTCCAATAGTCTAGACAATACAAGAAGTTTTAATTCCGTATTCCTTTCATTTACTAATACCTGGAATTCTGCGTCAAACTAATTTATTGATAACAAATATCTATAAAAACTGTTGTTTTTTTTACTTTTTAAAGGAGTGAATAAATTGTTCTAATATTTCGGTGTCTCAGAAGAAAATGCTGCTGGTCTAAATAATTTTGTTAACAAATGTAATTGTAATATCAGAATCTAATGTTCCTTTCATCAAAATGGATTTCTTCAGGAACAATAGACATCCAGAACACACTAAACAAGCAGCAAATGAACAAAAAATGCGGCTCAGATGGTTTCTCTATACTGTATTTAGAAATAATGAAAAAATGGGATGAGTATTGAGATGGCTGAGTTTATGGACAATGCATATTATTTAGAGTTATTAAAAAAGACTTTCATGAGCATTTCTGTAGATTGGGGAAATAGGTATCAGAGTGTAGTGGAATCAAAAGTAAAGTATTGCATATTGGGGCAGAAAAACACCCTCTTACTATAGGTGCACAGGATCTAAGTAGCAATTGACTAGAAAAAATAGTCTAAGATGGTGAAAACAATAAAAACATTATTCAATATGTGGATATTATATAAAGACAAATTCTATATTGGCAATCAATATTAAAGAAACTGAAAATAAAACTCCTATTATCACAATGCACTTACCCAATTTTATGCTGTGACCACACTTGAATATAGTTCTGATCTATGCATTGCAAAATAAATACTGTTGAATTAGAAAAATAGCCCCAGAAGGGCTGGACTAAACTAATTCTGAAATATTCTAATATTTGGAACTCTCAATCTTTAAAGTTCAAAGTTTGGAAGTTTTAAACTTAAACTCTAAAGCCTAGGAAAATAATCTGAAAAATTACTTATTATTGAAACTGGAAGATACATTCTACTTTTGGGGAGTTTTCAATGTTGTCTCCAAGGGTTCCTCTGAGTAAGGATCTGATTATATTTATATTCTGGAGTTTGGTTATTCTACAGTAGTGGCCAAAATTGTGGAAACCTTTTGGGAAATGCCACCTTTGGTTAAGTTTCCACCAATTTTTCTTCTAATTTCTTTATAACTGTAGCCTTGTTCACTTAATAATACTATTTTACATTTGCTTTCTGGGCAACCAGTCAACTTTTTGCACCATTACTTTAATTTTATTATGTTTTACAAGCTCACTAAATAAAAGGGGAAAAAACTCCAACCAACTTGATAGCGATCACATAACACAGCTTCAATACATGACATCAATAACTGAATCCTATTATGATCTGATTGGCTCATTGCCAAAACAAGATGACACCTGATTGGCTCTCTAAACACCCATGCTCATTGGCTACAATCAGATGAAGGAAAGCTACCTGATATCAACCTAAGCAAGTTGTGCTTCCTTTTTCTGGTTATTTGGCTATAACTTTTCATAGAATACAGTAGAGATAATTGAACAAACTATGTTGCATTACATTCTTGATTAAATTATCTTTCCATTGATATATAATTTTATGGTACTACTCCAAAAAAAAGTAGTGTTATTAGCCATCAAACCTTAAAAATACACTTTTCCCAAAAGGTTTCCACAATTTTGGCCACTACTGTAATATATATTAGGAAAATTCGTATACAAAAGCCCTGCTTATTAGGGATACTCACAAATAAAATTCTACATTAATAGAACATAATAATGCTTTAAAGCCTGTAACATCAGTATGGACAAACATGGTAGTGGGTACTATTATCAAGAGACCTCTTCTGCACATTAAATTAAATTAAAGTGAGAAACTCAAAAGAACACTATCAAAGACAAGTTCCCTTGCACTAGATGCAAGGGAGATGGGAGGTTTAGAAATGTGAAAAATATAATTCAAGACAAAAATAACACAGAATCAAACTGTGGAATTTGCTGCCATCAGAAATGATGATCAGGATAGGCCATTGCATTTAGAAATAGTAACTAACCTCTTAACCAGGAAGGTGGGAGTGAAGAGTTTAGAAACTTTGTTGAAGGGTTAAGCATTCACTAGTACTAGCGATGTGGACTATGGATTATCTCTGGCACTAAAAATTATAAGCTTTTCAAGAGCATTACTGGGGAGGTCAGGAGGGAGAGAACGGAGTTGTTTTAATTGTGGGATTTCCAAAGGCATCTGTCTGACCACTATTACTACTCAATGGCCTTCAATCTGATCCACCAAGTACCTCTTTTCTTACATGAAACATTCTGTGGATTTCACACGAAGATTCAAATAGTTAAAGTGTTTTCATTTCCTACCAAACAGCACTCATAGATAGTGCTGTTGTACAGCAAAAGAATCCTGAAAAAGAAATTAAAGAATAACAAACAGTAGGAAGCTCTATATCTGCGCTTTCTTTGGCCTCCCCTGTGTGCCAATACAGGTTTCCTGCTTGGAATTTCATTGCATTTTTACTCAGGCAATCAGCTTTTGGCACAGCTCATTCATTTTCAGTCAATTACTCAACTCAACCAAAAGAAAGAAAAGATACACTGAGCAGCATCTAAAAAAAATAAATAAAGCTGATGATATTGAGGGAGTGAAGAATTTCCATGTTAGAGTAGAAGCATCAGAGATTTATGTATGCCCATGGCCGTTGTTACCTCTTGTAGCAATTAATCCCCTGGGTTAATTAGACATTATCTGAAGGAGTATTTTCCTTTGTCTCCATTGAACTTGCTACAGATCAGATTTGGGTGATTTATTTAAAATCTTAGGCCTATACTAATGATTAATTAAAGATACACGATATCTTCAGATTAATAACTTACTCTTTCCCAAGAGTAAGCTTACACTTTCTAGATGTAAAATTTCCAGAATTTCCAATTAGCAGCATTCTAGCTTGGAATTTTAGGAATAGCATTCCCAACACACCTGAATACCACCAATTTGAAGATAATCAAAATAAATCTTCCCATGCTCAATTAAATGGAAAAAGTACTGGAGGAGAGCTGCATTCTTCTCCATCAGTGTTATCATAGGCATTACCCAACAGATGCCCATGACAGTGATCCAAAGTATGACATAATAAATTTGGCAGCTGGAAAATAAACTGAAATATGTGCTGCCCATGTTCAAGCAACCTATGAAAAAGCATACATTTTGAGGGAGAATGTACTGCACTTTGAAGAGATATTTACAGATTTTGCCCTATTCACCCTTTTTAAAGGCTTTGAGGTTATACATATTTTCACACATGCAGGAATGCATTTGATAATTAAGTGACTTAGATATTTAAGATCAGCAAACTAGTCCTTTAAATATGAAAAACAGCTGAGCAGTTTTGGCCAGTCACTCTCTGTCAATCGAACTCACTTCACAGATTGTTGTGGGGAAAATTGGAGGAGGAAGAAGTATGTTTGTTGCCTTATTTATTAAAAAAAAAAGAAGTCAGAATAAATATTTCTCAGTGGAGGTAGTTGACATGTTCAGTTTCAAAGGCCCTCATGAGCCTTTGAATCTGATCTGTGAATTTGTGAAGCAGACCTGACCTGAGCTAGTGTAAAATATAGGCAGCTCTGAAATAGTGAGCATTCAGAGGAATCTAACCATCTCAAATCTATGTTTAATTAGGCCTTGACATGTCTAAGCTTGATATGTAATGAATCCAAATTACACAGAGGAAGCTACATAGCCTATAGCAGGAAAAGTAACAAGTTTTTTAAAAATAAATTATTAGCCTGTGACTTTTAGGATTGGGGACTACAAAAGCTGCAACAGGAAAGACTAATGCTTCTCTTTCCAGCTGCAATTCCGTAGCATTGGTGAACATTTTCTTAAAAGCATAATTGCTGCATATGAGCAATTTAAAGATTGTTAGCAGCAGATTCAAGCCCTCATGATCTGTAAAATTTACAGTCTGTTAATTCTATTAAAACCTAACATGAATGCAAAAAAAGTAAGACCCTCTCAGTTCAATAGGATTTATTTATTTGCAAGGATATTTAGGACTTAAGGTTAATTGAGGCAACATTTCTACAAGCACCTAAATATAAACCATCACTGAATACAGTGGAACATATATGTGCATGCATTTAGTATTATTATTTAGCTGCTTTTCAAAATAACCTTAGGCAGCACTACAAAATTAGGCTATTAAAATAAATCTATATATTATCAAAAAAAATTCTTGTTAACATTTTTATTAGTTTGGATTTTATTACTGTTATGAATGATCTAGAGTTTAAATAAACAAAATATTTCAAACCCTATGACATCAAGGCAATAGCAGCAATGAAAAAGGCACGAAGCCGAAGACCCCAGCCTGAAGATGATGAGTGGGACCTCGTTGAAACGTCACCAAGATACTCTCAATCTTACACGGGAAAAGACCCGAATACACCAAGACCTGCATACCTGTACCCGTGAAAATCTACGAAAACGGGTATATTCATATTCAAAAACTAAAACACAGATCACCAAGACTGAAGAATTTATTTAAAAACTTAGCTTTCTTCAGCGTTTGCTGACATCATCAGAGTTCTAGCCAGGATTGAGAATCACATTCTTATAGTCTCTGTAAAGCCAAGCGTTTGGCTAACGAATGTGTTACCAGTCTATTCGGGTCCCACACACCCCTGTAGTTAATTGCTCTGTTGTTGTTTCCATCAGGCTCATTGACAGCTGTTTGAATTTCAGCGCCCTGCTCCTCTCCTTGTGCCCTCCCCATGTGGAGTGTGTGTTCTGCCGCATGCAGTCCTCTCACTGCAGATGACAGGCTTCCAATCGCTATTACTTGGACCACACTCCCCTATATCCATGGAGTGTAAGAGATGGTTGCAAGAATATTATCTGAGCATAACATTAGAGTGGCACATAGACCCAATCAGACTCTTTGAACAAGGGTAATGCAACCCAAAGAACCCTTGCCCATGAGTGAGATGTCATCAGTCAAATTAATTTGTCAAATTAATTGTAATAATTGCGCATGCAATTATGTAGGTGAGACCACGAAGCGTCTTCAGACAAGACTGCATGAACATCAGTTGGCCATCAAACGCCATGAGCAGTGGTCCCAAGTATGGGCTCACACTGCAGAACACAACCACAAATTTAACTTCACTAAGGCCAGGGTCATTGCTCATGATGCAACAAAGGGCGGCCATGTGCTAAAAGAGGCATGGCTATCCAACAAGGGTTCTATCAATCGGCATATTGAACTGTTACCAGCTTATCAGACATTACGCTGGCAGATATCTTTAAATAAGAAAACTGCAAGGACGAAACAGCCACAGATCCTCACTGATACAAACAGGTTAACAGAGGATCATATCCCTTCCTCAATGGACTTAGGGTCACAGCAAATGATTGAGAGGAGGCAGACGGCATCGATAAGTGACAGCAAAAGACTTGGAACCAACATGGACAGGGACAATGACAGCAAGAAAGAACAACCAGCTGAAACGGCAGCATCGCATATGCAAATGCCAGAAAAGCAGCAAGATGATTGCGCATGGCAGAACACACACTCTACACGGGCGGGGCATGAGGAGAGGAGCAGGGCGCCAAAATTCAAACAGCTGTCAACGAGCACGACGGAAACAACAACAGAGCAATTAACTATGGGGGCGGGAGCCGAATAGACCGGTAACACACTCGTTAGCCAAACGCTTGGCGTTACAGAGACTATAAGAACTTGATTCTCAATCCTGGCTAGAACTCTGACAATGTCAGCAGATGCTGATGAAAGCTAAGTTTTTAAGTAAATTCTTCAGTCTCGGTGATCTGTGTTTTAGTTTTTGAAAATATATATAATATAGTATACATAGTTTTCAACATTTTGAAAAAAAAACACTTTTAATACTGCAACTTTTATTCTGAAGCTCTGACACAGATTAGCAGAGCAGGGTGGGGCTGCTTCCTGATGCAAAAAATACCACATTTTGACTGCTGTTTGCTTTTGAAGACAAATGCAATGCATTTTATTTTTTTCTTGTCTTTATTGGTTTTATACATAACTCAAGATAGTGAGTATATCAATTATTCCTTCTGCCTGTTTTCCCCATAGCAGCCCTTTAAGATGATAATAAACAGGGAAAGATATTTGGGATATTTTATATTTGTAGCCCACCTTTGTTTTGTGCAGTTCAAGCTAATATATTTAGCTGCTTCTTCCTCTTATTTCCCCCCAAAAAACCACCCAGTAAGGCCACTTGGGCTGAGACAGATTGACTGACCCAACATCATCCAGTGGGCTTTCACTCCTAAGGACCCAGCACAGTTGATTCTCCTTCAAAATAGTAAGCATACTATATATAAAGTATCTATCCACTTAGGAAAAACATTTCTATGACTAAATGGCCTTTGTGTAGTGGTAGTATTTGTGAGACTGACATGAATGATAAATAATGATAGTGCATGTTTCTACTCCTTGGCTGTAGGATTTTTCCTTTTAGACTCATTTTCCCTTAATTTAAATAAGTTAAAGTTTTTTTTCTTAGCAGCTATTTCACATCAAAATATTCTTTATCCAGAATGTTCAATACTGGCCCTTGCCACAGAAATAAAATCTATCGCAGTGACAAAAACAACAGCAAGACGGCAATGCCTTCAGCTTCCCTATTATATTTTTATTGTTATTTTGTAAGTCTACCCAACAGCTCAGCTACAGTTATTTTGCTAATGAATGAGTCTCTCAGAATAAAGCCAGCTAGATTAAAGATTTGATGATATGGGTAAGGAAGATGCTGTAGCCAAACTCAGGAACTTTCATGCCAAGTCTTTAAACGTTTTCAATATCAAATGGTAAATGGCACTAAAACATACAATTTCCCTTCCTCTTACAACAGCTTTTTAGATTGTACTGTCTAAGGCAACAACAAAACAATAATTTTGCATTAGTAGCAGAAATGACCATATAGTGCTCACAAACCACCTTTCCTTCAACTTATATAAGTATAAAAGAAAAGCACTCAATTAGAAAAATATTATACTTGTATCCACCTTTTAATATTCAGTAGGTGGCCAACCTAATATTTCTCCTTTCTCCTATTTTCCCTACAATAGTGCTCTGAAATGACTTAGGCTGAGAGAGTGTGATTGGCCCAAGGTCATCCAGCTGGTTTTCATGGCTAAGATGGGACTAGAATTCATGATCTCCCAGCTCCTAGTCTGGTGCCTTAACCACTAAACTAGATAATTTGCCAGTTTAGTATCAGTCAAACCAGCTAGATCTTATCTCTTATGTACACTTCTTTGTTTGAAATTAAAAGTACCTGCAGGATATTGGGAATCAGCTGGAGGACAATTCAAGAGATCTGACTTTCTTAGTTCTTCTTCTATGCTGACATGTCAGACTTAAACCATTCCCACCTGCTGCTATTTTCTCTACTAAATATTATTCTTTTCCTGGAATTTCTACTCTCACTTGTGAAGAAAACAGCAGCTAGAATGTATAGAATTAGATTGGGGATAATTCAATATACTTTACCCCCTGTGCCCTTTCAGCTCTAAAAGGCTTTCAGCCCATAGCTCATTCACACATTATTGTGAATGTGTTAAGGCACAGAGCTGTTTCACAAATAAATACAGTGGTAGATCAATAACTAGATGGAGCTAGCACTCCTTAAAACTCACTCTTAGATTGGTAGGGTAATTAATCTGTCATCTCTTTTTCTTATGGACCTTCACAAATAAATGTATCCATACAAAATTGATTCTAAGATTATTCTTAAATCAAATCTTAAATAATTCTAAGATAATTAGTAGATGATTCTGCTATTCCTTCCACTGTTTTCCATTGAAGAGTGGAAGCCCAGGAGACTGAATTCCAACAAAGAGAACAAAGAATGAATGGAATTCACTTTCATTTCTCACTCTGGAAGTAGTGTTAACTTGGTTTAGAGGACAAGGCCAAAAAACAGGTAAAAGCAATAAGGTGAGAGTTTCAGAGACACAGGGAAAACTAAGCTCTCTTAGGACAATTTAGGATCTG
The DNA here is from genome assembly GCF_001527695.2 of Protobothrops mucrosquamatus. NCBI lineage: Eukaryota > Metazoa > Chordata > Lepidosauria > Squamata > Viperidae > Protobothrops > Protobothrops mucrosquamatus. Next base: position 4,920,800 of record NW_015386397.1, read on the forward strand.
CAGAAACATCAGACCAAAAGCCTCAGCGGAGTAGAGCTACCAAATATAAGAATATTTTCTTGTTGTTTCTGAGACAAACATATCAATAACATTGAGCAACCCTGGACAGGAATGCCCCAGAAACCTGCTTAAGATAATCTATTTCACATTGCAACTTCCATAAATGATCAATCCTCTCCTTGGCATATTGAAAACCTCCCGTCAAAATCAATGAACTACACAGGTTACTTTCCTATAGAAACAGTTCCAAGAATCTAAGCAAGTTTTAGAAAACCATCAGTATAAAATAGGGATCCGAGCGCTACATGAGGTGGTTGCAATGAAGAGAATGTTATCTAGGGTAAATGGTTTGGTGAAGGATGGAAAGAAGAGTGGCTGACAAGACCACCCCACCCATTAATACAACCACTCCATTTACTAACCTGGTGACTTTAAACAAAGGGAACAGAGTCCAGGTTTCTTCCCTCCTGCAATTCGCCCGACGCCTAGTTAAGGACAGGAAAGGAGGACATTCAGGAACAAACAAGTTCAGAAGGGCATTGGGAGTAGGCAACAGGTTGGGATGAATGGAGGTTGTAAGAGATAAATGCATCAGATAAAACAGTGATGTGGATTTCTTTTTTTAAACAAATATCAGAAAATATTTTTGTTTAAAAACCAAACATGATGAAAAATGGGGAAGGAGAAGCAGAAGGGAAGGAGAGAGGTTTTGCATCACAACATGTAACCCTGGACAGTTCTCTTTTGTACATGCAGATGGCTTGCCTGCTACAACAACAGACACAAGGGGGAAAAAATAGGTTCATGCAACTTACCAGCCATTTCAAAACAGAGGAACAGATAGGTTGGCTATCTTACACATAACCTGGTATTCTGGCAATTGATATATACAACTGCTTAATTTATAGAACATGAGCAGATGTGTTGCAGATGTGGCACCCGCAAGCTAGAACTTTTGCAAATCTATTCTGGGGCAATGAACACACATCTGGCATACTGGGAGCATGTAATAGCACTCTCACAAGCTGCCGATTTCTTCAAAATCTCCATTGTCCAGAGAGCAAATTAATAAAGTTACTCCCCACCCTGTAGCTTCCAAGGATGGTCTCTACCACTTAATCTTATTTCATCTTCGGGCAAAATCAGATGGATCCATTTCCAAAACATTGTTAAGGTTTCTAAGAGTGCTTCTGGGTTTATGCATGACCCAAAAAAGTAACTAGAAATACTGATGAACTTTAAAGCATATGTTTTATAGCATGCTAGCTTCCCATTTATTTTTAATGTAAATCACCCCAATGGATGCTTACCTGATCCTATCCTAAAACTGTGCCTATTCTTTTAAGTGCTGTGAAAGTCATTGTAATAGCTACACCTTCTTTCACCTATCACCCTTCCTACCTATTTCATCAAGTTGCTGGACTGTACCACAGTAGATGAAAATATGTATAAGATGAACAGAAGAGATTCTGATGATTTGTAAGGTATAGCCATCAACTCCCTGGTTGGGAATTGGCAACCTAGCAGCTTTAATAAAATATTCTGAAAATTTCAGTCTATCTATAAAAGGATATGCAAATGTGTAGGCCTTATGTTTCCAGAATACATTTCATATTTTGTTGGCATTATTAGGCTTGTATATATGTTGCAATTATAAAACAGAAGGCAAAACTTGCAAAAGTTTAATGCAGAATTTGGATTCCCAAGAATTCCAGATGTCATTTAAAAATAAAAAAAATCAAGTCTCTGATTTATAAAAGTGTGTTTATGTAAATTACTCAATAGGTCTCTAGAAATCAGGGAGCTGATTACAGGAATTCCCATGCAATCAGCAAGTTTTAGGATCTTGCATATATATATATTTGTACCTCTTTGCTAATAGGAGCAGAATATGTTGTTCCAAAAAACTGAAGATATCATATACATACATGTATGTGTGTGTGTATGTACACACTCACATGTACAATATGTACATGTCTACAAACAAATGCACATAAATTAAAGAAAATTACTCATCATACCTTTTAAAAGTTACACAATTGTCAGCTTATCAGAACACTTGTTTATTTTCTGCTAAAATAAACATAATTTATTTCCAGTAAATTATAAATATGAACAAATTATCAGAATAAAAATATGATTGCCATTAGGGATAGAGGAGAAATGTGTTTAGTTCTCATGTGAATGAAAATATATCTACTTTGACATTTCTGAACAATTACATTGCCAGAATACTTTCACAGGAAGACTTTATATCACTTTGAAAGTAGCTGCAGATTTCTTTTATTTTCTCCAATTGCCATCTTTTGCTATTCCTATACCCACTTTCCCATAAAGCAAGCACAATCTACATGATGCAAATGAAGTACATCCTCAGAGCCAACGTCTATCAACTGTTGTGAATAATATTAACTTTGAGAAAACTACCTTGTGTGTAGGAACAATCTTCAGTTGCTTTCTTCGGCAAAGAAATACATCCTCAGCTGTACATTCTTACAGGAGTCATGGGATTGTCATAGATAATACTGTACTGGTCTACTTATGGCATTTTCATAGATAAATAGACTGTACTGAAGTACTACAAAGTGGCATACATTTTATATTATCAATCTGCTGATTATACTTGTAGATCCTTCTGCCTTCTTCTTTAATGGAAAATATCTGAGATCTTGCCTATGGAAGATTGTGACACATCTCATTTGTATTTGAGTTTAAATCATCTTCTTCAATCTTCCATAGAGAAGTCTGATTAGACAAGATATTCAGCATTTCAACTCTCAAAATTCCTAGGTAGCAAAAGAGACTGTAACATTCATACAGTATACACACACACATACACACACATATTTATAAATTCTATCCTAAATGGAATTTGGAAGCAATGATCAAAATAATATAATGCAATAGATCAGCCTTCCCAATATGATGCTTTATAGCAATGTTGAAGAAATCAAGCTGTATAGTTTTGGATCTGTTGTAGCAAGCAAAAGCCTGTGCATATTATGGATTCTATTGTTTTAAATTTAAGCACAGAAAAAATGGAAATGGATGAACGGATAAAATGAAATAATTTCCAGGTTTTATAATTTACTATTGACAGACGCAAGATGAAAGGTGGTAAAGAGGACTTTATCAAAAAAAAAGGCTCACATTATGGAATGATGGCATTAAGATCAATAATCTCTTTTTCTGTATTCCAAATATGAAGGTTTGGAACCAGTCTGTGGATAGTGTAAGGTGTTACATTTGAGCTTGGGAGTGAAAAGTTTGGTCTAACTCAGTGTTTCTTAAATTTTATGCTCTCAAAACCCTTCCCACTTTTAAAAATTATGGAGGACCCCATAATAGCTTTTTTTTGTATGGATTATATTTATCAAGATTGACAGTATTAACCCATTAGACAGTAACATATATAAAATATTTTCCATGAAAAACCTAACTTTTTAACAAATAAAAAAAATGAGAAGAGTGACATTTGCTTTATTTAATTTTTCGCAAATATCTTCAATATCTGGTATATATATATTTGATTTGTAGACCCCCTGTAAGGGTTTGGAGGATTCCTAGGAGTCCTCAGACCAGACTTTAACACACAACTGTGGCTGTAATTCCCTCTTACTTTCCCCAGCCCTCTTTTCAATGCGCTCTCCAAAGCCGACAAGAATCTTATGCTTTGAAAACTCGGTGCCAGGTCCTAGAAATACACAGCATCCAAGACTGTTGTATTTCATATTTTGCTTCAGTAGGAAACAGGGCAATTCTCCTATCCCTTCCTCATTGTGCTGTCCTATTCAAGACTCCAGGGCCTGGCTGGAGACAAGGGATAAGTGAGCAATAGATGACACTGCTTAAAAGCTTTTCCAAAAAATCTCATTTCATCAGAGTTGACAGAAGTTGAAGAAAGACGGACCAATGACCAATGACAGAAAAGGAACTGGGACCTCCACTGTCCTTCATCCTTCAAGGCGTGCTGCCACATGACCTTTTTGTCATATTTTTCTGTTCCTGGTCTTCTAGTTGTCACTCAGCTGCCAGACTTTGCATTTTTATTCTAGCTCCTTAAAGTTTGCAACACTGACAAGTATAGGGCAGAAAAGTTCATGACAAGGCTTATGCTTGTTTCTCCCCATCCATTCATCTCACCAGTTCCAACATTCACAATTACTTCCATTTACAAAATGAAACAGCGAAGAACAAAGGAATCAGGTAAGAGTAGGTTTCTGTGAATCTGAAGATCAAATTCTTCAGATTCAACAGAACCTCAGTTTAGTACTCTTGACCAACAATGAGCTTTTTGCTGTTGCCTTCATAAATTTCCATATTAGTCTTTCAGTGACACCCACCACATAAGTTGGATTTATATTTTCATAATCTCTCTGCAAACCTCCATGCTTATTTGGTTCTTTATTTATAAATGTTTTTCCATATTACAAATCTATTATGATTATTTGATTTGCCTTATTAAGGACCTTTAACTTTGATTAGTTAATTGCTCTGTATATTCATCAAACCAGGATTTCTCTATATTTTTATATTCCCCATCTAATGCACCATAAGGAACAGCTGCTATATGCTTTTTGTATAAATCTCAGCAGGGTAGTCCTGTCAGATGCTACTTACACATATAAAGGACTAGGAAAATATAGGAGAAAAACCTTCCCTCCCATCATTTAACCGGATCTTCCATTTGTTCAATACTATTCTGAATTTGCACTCAGGCATAAGAAAAACTCAGTGCAAACCAATGTATTTTTAAATTTATAACTGTAATTTATGCTCATGCCAATTTGTCTCCCGTGTTCTCCTCCTAGAGCCTTTTTAAAGATCTTTTGATGCTCTACTGTAATTTCAGATCTATAATATTTTTTTCTACTAATAGCATCTAAGAACATGATCGTGTACAACACAAGTTGCAAAATTGGATCACCAAGAATAAATGAAAAATTTATCCCATCAGAAAATCTATTCATTTTGAACATGATAAAAATTCAAAATAATCTGGAATTGTGCTTCTGGATTCCACATTTTTCCCCACTATTTTGACTTATTTCACAACTCAAAAAATGTAACAAAAGTGTAAAGAAAAAAATGCACATAGAAAATATAACTAAAGAAATACATGCAAAAATGTATTTCTATATAAAACAACTGCTTCAAAACAGAGCACAGTTTAAGAAAAATTGGAATAATAAATGTATATATTAACATTCATGCATAATAGACAACATGTATTTTTTCTGACAAATTTCAAAAGACTGGAGTCAAAAGAGAAAACCAAAACTACTACTACTACTACTACTATTATTATTATTATTCCTCTTCCATGTCTAGATCAAACTGTAAACTGCCAGAATGAAGCCATCTTCTTGGCTTTGTCCTTGGCCAAAAATAAGTCATTACCAGTACATGTTTCTGGTAATAGTCAAGATATATTGCTCTATGGTCTCCTTCCTCCATCTGTTAATTAGATTTTGTTCCAGCATACCCTCAAGAATGTTTGTTCTTGCAATAAAGCTTTTGTTAGATCTGAGTTGGCATGCTTGGAGCATATGTCCATTCAGAGGATGTCAAGGATCATTCTCTTGCTTAGTTCTCTCGGCATCTGCTTCTACCTCTTTCCTGATCTTAGATGGGCAATGCCAATGAGAATATATGTCTGCTCAATTGGTGTAGGTTTGAAAAATCTGTATTGCTCCATTGATGGCAACAACAAACTTGTTTCTCATGCACACTGGAGCAACAGCCAATATAATACATCAATATGCATCAAAATCAAAAGCTATACACAGAAAGCAGGCTGCACACCTATGCCTCTTCCCAAGTGAAATCATTTCTAAGTTTCGCCATTGTGGTAAACTCCACTTTAGAATTCCTTGCATTGCTATATCTTCTTATCCTATGTCCTCTGGGGCAATAGATACAGTGAAAGTTATGTAGCTATGCATTACTGCTTTGACACACCTAGTACTATGCCTCTAATTGTTTGGACTGATTTCCTCAGAGTTACTATTAGTTCCATGTTCTGTTTCTTGTTTCCATTTCCTCCATTGATAATAGAATAGATACCATTCCTTTGATTCATTTACTTAGAATACAGCTGGATCATGTATCCTTAGGTTTTTTTTTTTTGTCTAAATGTAATTTCCTAACGAAGGTTTTCTTCATAAAAAAGCAGCTGTTTCCAGAAATCCTTCTGAGTTATCTTATTACTTTTTCCCCTTCTCTGCAGGCATATTTTGCTGCTTAATGCTATTCCCACAGCCTTCAGTCTTATTTGGTTTCAGTAGCTAATGTTGAATTTAGAATATCTCCTTGATGTGATTTTCCCCCCTTTCTCATAATGCAACAAAAAAGGAAAAAAATGATTCTGTTGAAAAAAAACCCATGCAGAAAGAAAAATTTGCTGGATTATTTTTTTCACAAAGAGTACTTCGTACATTTGTTTTAGCAATAATTTATTCTGAATTTTTACATCCATTGAATCTGAAGATTATGCATTATTTTAAAACCTCAAGTTATGTGGGAAAACAGCTAATAAATTCTTTAGCCATGAACCTGCAATAATAGTTCATCATTAGCCTCTTGCAAGAGAACAATCTAATGAAAGTGGGATAGGCAAAACAAGGTCGATTAACCCTCCAAATCAGTTTCTATGTGAGAGCTGACATCAGGCTCTTGGTAGCTGACTCAGCTGAAAGCAAGATTCCCACAGAGTCTTCTTTAACAAGATTTATTGAAACATTAAGGAATAAAGCTACAAAACCTCTAGCAACTGGATTATGTTCATTTTAGAATCCATTTATCTTTCACGTCATTAGAGTGCAGACTTAAAAAATGGAGCCAATGTTTTCCCAATGTCTTTCCTGTGAACCAGTGAGCTAATTTGTCTTTTTCCAGATAACAAAGGGAAGTATAAAAGTTTTTTTTATAAAGTCTAAATACCTTGGATGAAAGGGACTCTGGCACAACCTGAGCTTCTGGTTCAAATCTATTACTGGCCATTATGCTACTGGAACAAGAGAAAAAAATTCTACTTTACCCCAACCTTTAAAGAATGCAACCCCCATGTTTTTAATATAATCAGAGTGTAAAAAATACCAAAAGTGGCAAATAAGGACTGCACCAGAACTAACCTCCTTTTGAACCCAAGAAATATTTTACTCATTTTACTCTATGGAAAAAAATACTGAATGATCACTGCCCAAGCTATCCTGTTCAGGTAGAAGCAGAAAGCACTGAATCAAAAACAAAAGGAAAGACTTGAATCCTTGGGATGAGTTCACACAACATAAGAAGTCACAAGCTATAGTATGATTTTAGTTACACATATTGCTGCTTATAACCCATGATTAATAACTGGGCACAGGATGAATCCAGCCATTCAAAGATTCCTGCCTGCTCAAACATCCGATTGGCCAGTAAAAAAGAATGTAAACAAATCATACATTCCATATACCTTAGATTTCTACCTCTGAATACCAGTATTATTGGAGCAATATTTCATCTATGCTGAGCCACATGCTGCGTACATATGCTGAGTCACATATCCTATGCATATACCTTTGGCTTCCTGCTAAACAGCTGCAAGAAATTTTACATTGTAGACCCAGGTAGGTTTGAACCTTGTCATATTTCATTGTGCAGACTGAAACAAACTGTCAAAGAATTAAAGGGACATTCAGGGTTTAAACTGGGCCAGGGTTAAACTACAAAACTGATGTCAATTCATGGGCTGAGCCCCAAATACATGAAAGAACAGAGATGTGTTTCTAAACATGCAGAGTGCCTTTCGCTCACCACTGAGTATCTGCAACAAGCCCCTCATACATCTGGGAATAGGGGCCAGTATGATATCTCTTCTGGAAGACTCCTCGTCAGAAGACGAAGAAGAACTGGACATGCCACAGGCTTTGCACGGCTCAGGGACAGATGTGCCACAGGCTCCACATGGCGCAGTTCCAGGCTCAGACCACCAGGAGGCAGATCGTCCCTCTCCTGGGTCAGAAGGAGAAGCCGAAGCTCCACCAAGCCCTAGGGAACATAGGCATTTGCAGGTTCAGTACCACAGATGCAGCACACATCCAAGAACAGGTCTCCTGTACAAGAGTGGAGCCACAGTCACAAGGAGGAATTACTTCTGTTGGATGTAATGGCCAGCACTGGGACATTGGCAGAGACTACAGAAGGAAAGAATGTCTTTGAATATTTAGAGACCAATACAGCCATTCTACTTGCCAAGTTGGCAACATAGTCATTCCAAAGGCTTCGGTAGAGCAGGCAGTGTTTTCAGGTCTACCACCGTTAACATTGTGAACAGGGGATGAAAAAGGTATTTCAAATAGTGTATTGCTATAATATATTTTTCTTTTAATCACACCTGTTTATCATTGCAAAAATCAGTTTGATGTGAGGTTAAACACCCGAGCCAGAAACCAGGCGGTGGTGAGATCCAGTCTGCTGGTTGACCTTAAGCCAGACATTCTCTCCCAGCTCTAGGAAGAAGGCAGTGCCAAACTGCTTCTGAAAATGCTGCCACAAAAACTGCATCTGGGCAATTGCCAGGAATCAACTCTGATTCCAAAATGCACATACACATACAAAACTACTTTCTTTAAAAGAAAATCATATGATGTAAATGATGTAAAGAATGGAACCCCAACATATCTTTTTACACAACAAAGTACAATTGTACCCCTGCTATAAAACAGACTCATTCATTAGCATTTTAGCTTATCCACTTTTGTTAGAAAGTTGGTTTTTATGTGGTACCTCATTTTTAATTGTGTTTTAATTATTGTGTTTTATCTTTAAATATAATTAATTTCCTTTTTCTGGATCTATGAACCAAAAACATATGCCAGTGGGTGGCCATATAAATTTACCAATAAATTGTGCCCTCTGTGTTTATCATTGACTTTTGACTCTTTCAGGGAACTGATTCTTTTAGTTCTTTAGTTCTGGAATCTATAAATATATTAAGAAAAAGTCCATCTTTTAAATAAGTGTCAAAATAAATTTCTGAAATCTATGTAAATTCTGAAAGGCACAAAATATAGTAATGCTTGAACATCCTATTTGTAAGCAGCAGAATGGATGCCTTTCTACAATTAAGGCTTCATCATGAAAATTGGTTGGAAAATGGCATGGCAACTCTGAATTAACTAGAAGAATTTTGATTTTTTTTCTCCTTCGTCAGGAAGGGGGGGGAAGACGATTCTCAGTAGCATTGTCCTTGAGCGTCCTTTACCAGCTTTTTACATGCAGTGCAGTGAATAGGGACAGACTGGGAAGTCCCCAAATGATTTTTGTTGATTTCATTTCTTCTTTTCGTCCCCACCCTTCATTCCAGTGAGTCCACTAACACAAAAAGGAAGGGAAAAAACATTAAAAGATGGAATTTCAAGAACAACAGAGGCTAATTACCATTTTATCCATCTGAAAAAAGTGAATATAAAGGAGGAATCTTAAACAGAATTCTGAGTACAAGTACCTGAACATTTTTATAATCTGCCCCTGTTACAAATGTTAAGTTTGCTTATTCTGAATATGACATTTCCTTAGCCACCTTGTTTATTTACATTCTGCCCTTGCCCTGGGGACTTTGGTGCAGCATATACTATATGAGAAAGGTTTTCTGATGCCATCTTTGGAACAACGACCTTGTGAGTTAAATAGGTTATGAAATAATGATTCATTCAAGGTCTGCCAGTAAATACATATCCTATGAATGGGTAGATTTAAAGAGGTAAATTACAGGCTGATTTACATATTGCACAAACACACAGCAAACTATTTAACATGTAAACCCTTAGTTGAGGTATGGCATAATAATGCTCTCTAAAGCATCTGGCAAGTTGATCCCATGCTGAGAGGTCTGAATCAATGGAATTATTGTTTTCCCTAAAAACTTTTCCAATATAATCCATCCCGTTTGTAAGATGGCACAATTAGGGAAAACTAGATTGAGCCCAAGGGTCACCAGGAAGGTGGCATTAACTTCTGATTTCAATTTTTTTAAATTTGGTATGCAATTATATCTATTTTTCCATGACAGAGCTGAGAAAAAAAATGATTGGCATGCAACCAGTGAGCCTCTGTGACTGAGAATACATAAACAGTATCTTGCTAGATCGGATCCCTGATCCATCTAGTCCAGCAGGCTGTTCTCACAGTGGCCAACCAACCACACAAGGAAGCCCACTAGTCTCCCAGCAGATGATTCTAAGGTAGTCGCACTGCCATCCAGGCTAATTTCTGTTGATCCCCACGTCTTCCCTGAATTGGCCCAACTCTTTTCTGAAGCCAGCCAAGCTGGCAATTCATTAGAAGGGCTTTAAACTAAAATTGAGGGGGAAGGGTGACCAATCTTTAGAATTTCTAGAACACAAAACCAATCATAAATCCCAAGAAAACAAATCAAACAATGAGGTTTGGAGTGATGAGAAAAAAGAAAAAAAATCAAACAACAATCTGGAGATCCAGGAAACATACCCACGGACAGGCATAAAAGTCTTAAATGTTTATATACAAATACTCAAAGCTTGGGGAACAAACAGGGTGAACTAGAAGTAATAGTACACGAGGGCAGGTATGACATAGTTGGCATTACAGAAACCTGGTGGGACAAAACCCATGACTGGAATGGCCTGATGGATGGATACAAATTGTTCAAAAGAAACAGAACTACAAAAAGAGGAGGGGGAGTTGCACTATATGTAAGAGAATGCTACATATCTACAGAAATGCACATGATCACAGAAAAAGCCCTCCAGAATCTATAGGGGTCAATGTAAAAGGGAAAAAAGTGACATTGCCATAGGGTATACTACAGGCCACCCAACTAATCAGAAGGAATAGATGGAATCTTTGCCAACCAGTTATTAAATGTATGTAGGAAACATACCACAGCAGTAATGTGAGACTTCAACTACCCAGATATCAGCTGGGAGACAAACCTTGCAGCCAGCAGCAGATCAAACTGATTCCTAACCAACCTAGCCGACAACTTTGTCATCCAAAAGGTAGAGGAGGGAACTAGAAGTAAAACTATACTGGACCTAATTCTTACTAATAGAGAAAATGTGATAGAGGGAGTTGAAGTTGCCGGAACCTTGGGGGGAAATTACCATGTCATTCTGAAATTCAATATAATGCAAACAAAAGCATAGAAAATAATTCAACCATGTCTTAAACTTCAAAAGAGTTGACTTTAACAAATTCAGAGAGAACCTAGAAAATATTACATGGATGAAAATCCTAAAGGGGAAAACAACTCAAGAAGCATGGGAAACTTTGAATAATGATATCATAAAAGCCCAGTCCAGCACAATACCACTGAAAAAGAAAAACAAGAAAATCAAGAAGAAACCAGCATGGCTGCACAAAGATCTCTCAGACAAACTGAAAGATAAAAAGGACAAGTGCAAAAAATGGAAAGAGGGACACATAACTAAGGATAATTATCAGTAGACAGCCAGAACATGCAAAGATGAAGTCAGGAAAGCAAAGGCTCAGAATGAACAAAGACTTGCAACAGAAATCAAGGATAATAAAAAAAATTCTTTCAACATATTAAAAACAAGAAAAAAGTCAAGGAAACTATAGGTCCACTAAAGAGAGAATATGGCAAGGAAGTAACAAGCAATAGGAAGAAAGCAGAGCTGCTTACCTCATTCTTTGCATCAATCTTCACACAAAAACAAACTATAGCACAACATACAAAAAAAAATGCTGCAAAAGACAAACTAGAAACAAAAATTAAAATAAGCAAGAAAATGGTAAGAGAACACCAATCCAACCTTGACGGATATAAATCACTGGGACCCGACAGATTACATCCCAGAGTTCTGAAGGAGCTGGCAGATGTTATCTCAGAACCATTGCACCATATCTTTAAAAAATCCTGGAGCACCAGGGAAGTACCTGAGGATTGGAAAAGGACTGATGTGGTTCCCATCTTCAGGAAAGGAAAAAAGACACACCCAGGAAACTACGGGCCAATCAGTCTAATATCAATACCTGGGAAGATTCTGGAAAAGATAATCAAAAAACAGATCTGCGAACAACTAGAAGGAAACAAAGTTGTAACTGATAGCCAGCACACGTTTGTTAAAAACAGATCATGCCAGACCAATCTTATTTCATTCTTTGATAAAGTGACCAAATTAGTAGACCAGCAAAACACTGTGGACATAGTATACTTAGATTTCAGTAAGCCATTTGACAAAGTAGACCACAACCTACTGCTTGGTAAGCTAGAAAAAAGTGGAATAAACAGCATCACCACCAGATGGATTTGTAACTGGCTGACAAACTGTACTCAATGAGTCATCCTTAATGGTACTCCATCCACATGGAGGGAAGTAAGCAGTGGGTTACCACAAGGTTCCGTCTTAGGTCCAGTACTATAAATGACTTAGATGACAGAATAGAAAGGGAACTCATCAAATTTGCAGATGACACCAAATTGGTAGGAGTAGCCAATACCCCAGAAGACAAACTCAGGATCCAAAAAGATCTTGACAAACTTGAACAATGAGCCCTATCCAACAAAATGAGTTTTAATGTGGAGAAAAGCAAAGTTTTACATTTAGGCTGGAAAAATCAAAGATATAAGTACAGATTAGGTGAGACCTGGCTCAAAAACAGTAACTGTGAGAGGGACCTTGAAGTCCTAGTGGACGATTACTTGATGATCCAGCAGTGTGCGTCAGCAGCCAAAAAAGCTAATACAATCCTGGGTTGTATAAATAGAGGCATAGAATCTAGATCACGAGAAGTATTAGTACCGCTTTATAAAACCCTAGTGAGACCACAACTGGAATACTGCAACCAATTTTGGTCACCATACTACAAAAAAGATGTTGGAAAAAGTTCAGAGAAGAGCAACTAAGATGATCAAAGGCCTGAGACTAAAACTTACGAAGAACGGTTGCAGGACTTGGGTTTGTCTAGTCTAAAGAAAAGAAGAAATAGGGGCAATATGATAGCAGTATTCCAGTATTTGAGAGACTGCCACAAAGAAGATGGGGTCAAATTGTTCTCCAAAGCACCAGAAGACAGGACAAGAAACAATGGTTGGAAACTAATCAAAGAGAGAAGCAACCTAGAGTTAAGGAGAAAGTTCCTAACAGTGAGAACAATTAACCAGTGGAACAGTTTGCCTTCAGAAATCGTGGGCACTCCATCACTGGAGGTTTTTAAGAAGAGACTGGACAATCACTTGTCTGAGATGATATAGGTCAATGGTAGCGAACCTATGGCACACATACCAGAGGCGGCACTCAGAGCCCTCTCTATGGGCACGTGCACTGTTGCCCTGCCCTCGTCTGCCTCCTTGGCCCCCTCTTCACTAGCAGCCCCCCGAAGGTGAGTCGCCCCTGGATGCGGCCCGCATGGACCAGCGCAGCCAAGGACATGGCAGCTGGGCAGCATGGACAAGACTCTTCCCAAAGTGCCCTGTTGCATGCAGATGATGCTGCGGGGCATGGGCGGAGGGCATGGCTGCCATGGCGCTGCAGGACCACCTGGGCAATCTGCTGCGGTGGGCTGTGGAGGCGGTGGGTGGCCCTGCGGGTGGGTGGGGCAGGGCATCGGGTGGGGTGGGGGTGGGGTGGGGTAGAGTGGCAGAGCAGGGGCAGGCAGGAGGCGGGGTGGGGTGGGGTCGGGCGAGGCGGCAGAGTGGTTTTGGGGCACTTGGTCTCTAAAAGGTTCGCCATCACTAATATAGGTTCTCCTGCTTAAGCAGGGGGCTGGACTAGAAGACCTCCAAGGTCCCTTCCAGCTCTACTTTACTCTACTCTACCCTACCCTACTCTACTCTACTCTACTCTACTCTACTCTACTCTTGCTAGTAAATTCCAATGTTCTACTAGAATCCACGTCTCCCCAATTCTATTCCAATAATTTAACTACAGGATTTGCTGCCTAATCCAGGATATCAGAGATGGATCGTTTTTCTTGACTAGGCAAGGCAATGGTTGATCTTCCCAGAGAAACCAGTTTTCACTTATTTTATACATTTTATAAAACAAAGGCTATTACTCTTGGGGAGGGAGGGAGGAGGAATGTGTCAGACTTGTCTGCAAATAGTCCAGCAGGAAATCTAGACTATCTGTTTCCAATCATGCAATCTGCAATGAATCTTGAACACAATAAAACCCAAGGGCTTTTTAAAGAAGTAATATGTACCCAGTTGAGCTAGGCTGACTGTATTGGTTTTATATGAAAACCTATGTGTGTTTGTTTCCTCCTCCTTTTCATATATTTTTCTTTCCCAAATAAATTCCTTTGTGTAACCAGATTTGGTTTCATTCATTTTATAAGTGACTTTCTTGTCGATCTTGTGCCCATACAGCATAATGCAGCATAATTACATAGCTAATCCTGTGCTCCTGTATTGGCAGAAGGTTTAAGTATAGGATTTCTGGTTTCTTTTCAAATTTTACCTAGGTTTGGGCTTAGTTTATTATCTTTTGTTAAAGAAGTTTTTGAAGGAGTTTGTTAGAGATGGTTTAAATATATTCCTGTCCACAGTGTACTACAATATAGTTAATAAATCACAAGTCAAAGCCAATCAGAATATGAAAGTAGCATATGAATCAGCCAGAGAGTTGCCTAGATTGTGAGTTCAAAGCAAAATTATATGAATTCTGAATTCTGGGTCAAGCCCCTGTTATAAACAGGAATTGTAGCATACATTCCTAATTATGAATGTATTTATCTTCGATAATATCATAGTCTACCCCAGGGATGTCAAACTGCTGGCCCACGGCCGGACGTGTCACCAGGAAACCGCATCCACCATTGCCGGCAATGGGGAAAAAGCTCCTATACGTTGCACGACGTCATGTGACGTCATGAGTTTGACATGTCTGGTCTACCCATTATATGCCCTGAAGCAGAGGGAGCACGATTTTAGGTCTAAATAGTATTTCGCATTGGCAGGAAATTATCACAATAATAGAATATGATTCCAGGGACATAAACTTTCTGTCACAAGCATTTTTTATTTGCATAACAATCCTTGAGTCAAGGTAATCCTGAATCAATGTTTGGAATTAGCAATGAACTAGATACATGAAATTTTATTGGAGCTCAACAATATTTTTTTTGTTCTGAAGCAAGAAGGCAGCAAAAGGGATATGATTATGCCTGCTGTATTTTAGGTGGGTCTGCAATCCCCTTAAGAAGCAGATTTGCAATAGTTATTAAGTTAGTATTATCTATTTTTAAAAAGAAGGCCTATCCATTGCTGCACATGCATTTTTAAAACCAATATTATATTAACATAATTCATTGCAACATTCTGCAATTTAGCGCTACGGGGGTTTGCTGAACTGCACCAGCCTCAACAGCCCATGCCAAGTAGAGATGACAGAACTGTTGTAATGTTCAGAAAGACTGCTATAGGGAGGTTGAATTGATATGGAAAGTCCAGCTTGTGAAGAAAATATTGAGAAATTCATACAAAATGGAACTCCAGTTTACCATTCTATGTTTAAAGCTCTAAATGGCTTGTATTCATAAAATAAATATGAAAAAATGGAGCTTACATTGTCATATTAACACATTTCCTCATTTTGGCATCACCAGAGTTAGGAACAAATGTCTCTGTGGGCAACAACTAGCTTCTTCAACTAGTAGGTGTGATTGTGTGCTACCAGAACCTCTAAAAAGGAACTCACACTGGATCAGGGCTGATCAGGTTGAGCGTGTTGCAGAAACAGGTGTATATTCTTTCAGGTTCACCTGGGTGAGTCCTATTGCAGAAATTCAGTTGGCAATAATATGTCAAATGGCTTACGTCAGGGCACTAGTGGGCTGTAATGGGCTAGATCACTCAGTGAAATGACTAGTAACCATAGCAACAGACAGGAAAATTGTTGCATGACACTCTCTGCAACATCTCTATATACAGCAGGATTCTGTGCATCTCAAATCAGAAATAATTCTTGGAAAGTTCAAAGGGCTAACTCCTGTTAGATTTGCTGATTATGTTTTTTAAGATCGATTATTAATAATTGTTTTTAATGTCATATATCAAGTACTTCAAACTGCAAAAGGGAGATAAGCTTTAAATGCTCTTGATGATAAATAAGTGATTTAGTAATGTTGTCTGTCGGAGGTTATAGATATGTTATTTTAATAGTTGATTAATGTTAATTAGAGTATGATTATGTTATTGTTAACCCTGTGATTGGCACTGGGAAGTGAGGGGGGAGGGAGGGGGGTGGAAGGGTNGGGATTTATATTGTAAAATTTTATAAAATTTTTAATAAAAAAAAGAAAAGAAAGTGAACTACAGAAAGAATAGGGAACTTGTACATATGTGTTCCCTCAATGGTTGTCAGAATGACTCCAAACTTCCTAATAAAATTTAAACTGGAGCAGTAATGTTGTCTGTCTTTTTAACAAAAGAAATTCACATGTGGAAGAACCATTCTCCTAAGAATCAGTATGCAGCCAATTTGCTCAGCAGACTATGAGTTTTAGGATTTTTACAAATTAGAATCTGCATTCAATATTTCAGGTAAGTTTTTTTGTTTTTTTGCCAAGAATGGTTCTCTGCTCACTTAGCAATGTGGACAACGCTTTCCTTAGGCTCATGCTAGGCTTCATTCTATTACATCAGCAAGTCTGCAAACTAAATAGGACAGAGACATGGCCGTAAGAAAAAGGACTGTTTATCTTTTTTAGATTGAAAGAGAAAGGTGGGGTGGGGAGGGGGGGGAGGGGGCAAGTGGGGAGTACAGATAATTCTCAATTTAGAGCCATTAGTTTAGTGACCGTTCAAAGTTACAACGTCACTGTAACCTTTAACTGGTTTTCACTGGTTTGATTGCCATATGATAAGAATTCAGGCTCCTGGCCACTAGCATGTATTTACGACAGTTGCAGCCTCATGGACTGTGTGATCACCATTTGCAACTTTCCCAGTCAGCTTCTGACAATCAAAGTCAATGAGGGAAAGTAGATCCACTTAACAACTGCAATGATTTGCTTAACAATTGTGGCAAAAATGGTCATAAAATGGGACAAAGTTCACTTAAGAACTGGCTCACTTTAAGCAATGGAAATTTTGGGCTAAACTGAGGTTATAAGCCGAGGACTACCTATATATATGGCATGGACAACATTGCCGTATATCAACGGCGTGTCGGAGGCAACGGCGCGGATGTTAGCCCCATGCAATATTAGCATTGCCCAGAAACCAGACCAAACCCTGCATGATAAGGTAATGCACCCCAAAGAGCCTCCCCCCAACGAAGAAAGATCCTCAGTAGTATATAAAATAAAATGCGAGAACTGTCACTGCAATTACGTTGGGGAGATAACCAAACAGCTCAGGACCAGGATTCACGAGCATGAGCTGGCCATTAGATGGCAGGAACAAAGTTCACAAGTATGGGCACACATGGCCAGCTGTAATCATACATTCGACCTTGCAGGGGCAGAGACCATTGCCCACCAGGATACCACCAAGGGCGGCCAACTACTCAAGGAGGCTTGGCTAACCAACAGACACTCAATCAATCACCACATAGACTTACTGCCTGCTTATCAGGCACTAAGGGAGTGGGAGGAACAGCATAACAACTTGTGATGAGTGCAACGAGCGCCAACCATGCAGGATCAGAACGGTTGGCCCATGCGACAAAGAACTACAACTGCTGAAAGGAAGGAATCCCCAGTGCATCCTGTGCAAGAACTAAGAAGGGGGGAGCAGGGTACAGCAAAAAGGAGGGGTAGCCATAGGACAAGAGGCGTTAGGGAACCAATCTACAGCAACAGGTACTCGGACACGAACCAGGCAGACCAGGAGAGCAACCATGAGGGAGGAAATGATTCCTGAGTTTAAGAACACATGGACTGATGCGGGACAGCTAGAAACAATACGGCCAATTGGGGCAGGTAGACTGGTAACTCGCTCCATGATCAGAGCACAAAAACGGGCGGCCTTATAAGCAAGCTCCCAAAACGCCGGCATTTTACTCTAACGATGTTGGCAGTTAGCCGACGAAAGCTAAGTGTATTAAACAGTTTTGTTTATATTTTATCCTGGTGTTCGATTGTCTCTTTTATATATATAGACCTGGAGGAAATACATCTTGTACTTGATACTCTTGGTGGCTAAATAGGGATCAGTCCTATTACAAATTGCCTTGCCTTTCTCTCCCCACAATCAAACATTAAGATAAATACATCAGAATATTTTTTTAAAGGATGAACTATGCATTCCATAAAGGAGGTCAAATGACAGATGACATTAAGAACTTCATTTATGTTGACATTTTTGTTTCTTTACTAAATAGTACCAAGATAAAGGGGAAAAAATCCAGACTGGAACTATATAACTGGGGGAGTCTACCATTGTCATAATCCCAAACTGTCTATACTGATTGTTTCAGCTACTATTCACACTTTCCCCACTCCAGGGCAAATAGAACTAAATGAAAATGGATTCTGGTGATATCTATTATGGAAATAAGGAATAATATCACCTCTTGCCTTCAGCACCAAGTTTGTAATTTGGATCCCTTTCTCCTGTAGCATCTTTTTTGCATAGTTGTTGTTTTTTTTAAAGTGCATGAAAGTTAATCTTGTACTGGCTTGGATTTCATTTGTTTACTGCCGACTGCTGATCTGTGGCCATGTCCAGGATAAGGAACCTGTGGCCAATGCTGCTAAACTAACAACCAGGAGCCCCAGGCAATGGTGAGGTCTGCAAGTAGCTGTAATTCAACCACTTTTGGAAGCCAACAAATTCCAACCCCTGAGTTATCCCTCATTTGTATGATTAGGCATTATCAGGTTGTACAGCTTTGCTTGGATCTCCACCATTAAGGCTGCGAGTTGAGACCCACATGACTTAAATCCTTGTTTCCTCATCTTTATCTCATAAGCTAGATTTCACCATCTTCCCAGTAAATGTTTTCTTTCTTTTTTATTTGATTCTGCTGAATATATGAACCTGCTGTCCCTCAGAAGGCTCAAGGAAAGGGAAGAGACCAATTTGTCAAGACACTTGGTGCTATTTACAAGCCTCTCCCCTACTTTCTAATACAAACCTTGGAAAAGGCTATCAGTGATGCCTTTGAGCCAGCAAACACTATTTTGCTTGGTCTGCACAATGTCTTTTTAATGAGCCATATAATGCTGTTCAAATTATGTTGGAATCATTAATTTTTCCAAAATGAGACAGATTTCCCCTTTGCATCCTGAGGCAATGCCAAGGCAGCTTGTTATGCTTCTAAGAGCTCTCTCTGTTTTATAACTGTGTCAAGACTCAGTGGTACAGCTCAGCGCTGCCGGTGAGATTCTTTGCAATCTCACGCAAATGAGTTGCATGACCCTTCTCTCTCCCTTTCTCCTGGTATTTCTTAAACAAAGAAAAACAGGGCAGTTGGAAAAGCTAACACCAGAAGCATAAAAACAAGTAGATCAGCTGCAACCAAAGACTTCAAACAGATGAATGCAGGTGGAGGATGGAGTTGCATACAGATATTCAAAGGCGCCAGGAGCAAGGAGGGAGAGAGTAGGAGCCAAGGACATGGCTAAGAAAGAAACTCATCCTGGCACTACAATTTGATTTCTTCATCATGTACCAGAGCTACACAGTCCATTCTCCAGTCTCTTTTTCAAATTATGTTTCATTTTAAAAATAAAATTAAGGGTTCTTATGTATTTGATAATATGAGACATCCCATCATTGGACTAGAACTGCAATCAGCTTAACCCATAACTATACAAGTCCTTTAAAATACATACGTCTATCTGTGAATAATAACTGTGCATTTCTCTGTGGAGGCAATATCTTTGAATTTGGGAAAATCAAATCTACAAAAAGCAGATTTTATTTTAACATAAGACAGAATCTGTAAAAAAAATGTTACAGCATATGAGTACAGATACAATCACTGTTCTAGTCAGTTATCTGAACAAGTTAATAAGGCAAAGGGGAAGTTTGCCTGGGAAAAACAGAATGGGAATTTAAGAAAAAGTACCCCTAAATCAAGACCTGTAGTTGATTAATGTAAGGCTCCAGAAAGAAAAAATAACAGCCTTCCTACAAGAATCTACAACTGTAATCTACAATGTTTGTGCCATCTCTGTCTTCCTGCCTGAAAATAGCATAGTTTATATTCGTAATGAATGCTAGCTCATAGCAATCCTTTAAAAAAAAAGGATTAGAATAGCAAACAGCCATCCTTCAATTGATTAAAAAGGATGAGGATTTTTAGTTCAAAGAAAGAGTCAGTAAGTAATCCCCCATAAGGAAGACGGACAAAGAGAAGAGCAAATACAATGCTTGAGGGTAGAATCAGAAGCCAGAGATGCAGAAGATACACTGCACCTGTGGAACTTAAAAAACAGCTCACAGATGAAACAAGATCTGAGCATTTAAGGGGGGGAAAAAAGGATTCTGCAGAATGGGAGAGAAAATGGTAGGGTCTCTGAATTATCTAGCTAAGGAACTGCTGGTACAAAATGGGGCCCAGTCCTGAAAAGGACTGGTAAAAATGTATATCGCTAAAGCACAGCAGGCTTCATTAAGAGGACTTAGAAGAAAAATCCTGAGGGAAAGTGGAAGTGAAAACTTTGAGGTAAGGAACTTGGAGTGTGCCATGTGGAAAGTGGGAATGTTGTTGCTGAAATGGTTTTCTTAAATCATTGGAATAAAAACAAGGAAAATTGCATTAATTTATAAAGTTAATCAGCTTCACTGTTTATACAAAAATGCCTAATGCCTGGGCACTAAACACAGTTAACCTGAGCTCTTAGGGCAGAAGGAAAAGTATGATTTAATACACCAGAATTGTAACAGCACTGGGAGGGATGACTCCTATGACGAGATTATAGTAACTGAAGAATATTGTTTATTCAAAAGGAACAGAAACAGTACAAAGGGAAGAGATTGAACTGTATGCTAAAAATATCTTTTACTGCTCAGAAATCCAGATCTACCAGTTATTGACTACAGAAATCCAGATGACTGCTGGATGAGAGCAAAGTATAATCTTGTTTCCCCAGAAATTGAGTGCTTCTGAGAAACAGAAAATATTATAGAGAATGTATGTTCACTCCTTCCAACGATATACTGTAACCACAAAACTCATTTACAGGCCTTTCAATTTCTCCTAGATCCATCTATGCCAAGATGAGAAAGGGGCTGAGATCAACTAAAGCATGGGTGGAAGAGGCCAGCGCATAAGCCAATGTTTGTTGCCTCCCATACAGCAAGACAGCATAACTGGAAGAGCTGCAGAGAGTCTGCTAGGCTGACCCATATCAGTGCACTTCTGCACACATATGTGATTTGCCCAGTGATGCCAAAAGCTATCATTGTGAGCCTACACAAAGTTGCAGGATTCACCATTCTCCTTCTCACTGGACGAGTGGCAAGCTTAGATTGCTTTTCACAATATTCTTTAAAAGATCACAGAAGATATAGAAGTTCTGTTATCATGCTATCATGCTGAGTTTGGAGAAAATCAGTACATTTGCCTATCATAAATTCATAATGTCTGAACATCATTTATGAATATCATGATTGTCATATCATGAATTATATAAATAGCACATATTATAATGATAGTTATATAATCAGATGGTGCATGACAATTGAATTGGGGTGGGAAAACAACCAAAAATAATATTGTTATCACCTCTTCTCTAGTCTTGGAGATTTATGTGTCCCACTAGATGGCACTAGATGGCAGCAGAATGCCTAAGCCAACTTAGGCAACTCGAATTTATCTGGAGAGAGGTCAGACAGAATGACATACAGCAGAGGTCCCCAACCTTTGGGGCACCAGGGACCGGTTCCCTGTAGAGAGGTTTTTCCCGCGGACCAGAGGGTGCATGATTTTGTGTGCTGCCTGCATCCCACAGATGGGGCTTTGCTTGTTTGTGCGGACCTGTTGCTGGCATACCGCAGCACCGTACTGGTCCACAGACCGGGTATTGGAAACCCCTGACATACAGCCTGACTTGGACATTCTCAAAGGACTTTCTCAAGGCACTTATCCAAGTTAGCATGTCCTGAGACTGTAATATGGAGCAAGCAGGAACAAGCATACAGGTAGACACCTATTTACAACCATTTGTTTAGTGATCATTCAAAGTTATGACTGAGAAAAGTGACTTAGAACTAGCCCTTCCACTTACAACCATCACAATATCCCCACAGTCTTGTGATCAAAATTTGGGTGCTTGGCAACCAACATGCATTTACAACAGTTGCAACATCCCAGGATCATGTAATCGCCATTTGCAACTTTCCCAGTCAGCTTCTGACAAGCAAAGTCAATGAGGGAAGCTAGTTGGCCATGTGATTCACTTAACAACCATGACAAAATAGGTCATAAAATTGGATGTGACTCACTTAACAACCACCTTATTTAGTAATGGAAATTCTGATCCCAATTGAGGTTGTAAGTTGAGGACTACCTGTACGTCAAAGAAACAAGGAGATCATGGACTCCCAATATGGAAGACAGCTAAGCAAAATCTCTACAATTTGATAATGATAACAGTCAATTAATCAATTCAATTTATTGCGGTCAAAAACTAATACAGATAATAAACAAATAATTTAAGACATAGTTGTAATATATTTGTAAAATAACCTAACCAGCATTTAATATGTGAAATCCAGGATATAGTATACACTAAATTATAATGTAAACACTAAAATTATATTAAGCATGATATCTAAATTGCAACAAAGTATCTATTAATATCAGCAAAATTGTAATATCTAAAATTTAAATGGATTATAACTACAGAGAATGCATTGCAGAATATTGGCCCATCAGAATTGGACACATCTTCTGTGCTGTTGTACAAAACCTAGCTACATGCTGTGATCAACAGTCAGTCAAAAATATGGTAATGAAGTAATTCCCACAATGAGGTATACCACAGGTGGGGTGTCATATAGTGGTTGAACCCAAGCTCAGTTTCTCATTTAGCTGTAGATAGCCATGCTAAGTTTATGCTGTTATTACTTTGGATGTTACCATAAGAGTATCCCAAATTATCGTACTACGAAAATTTGCAATAAGCCACAACTAAAGCTAAGGAAATCACTTGTAGTTTTCATCTCCCTGGACACTGAGATTTCTCACAAGTGCTTGCTTTTGACCTGGTATACTGTGAAAATCTACCTAATTATAGTTTATTCAATAAGCCATGATTAAACAAACATCTGAATTTTGATCACGTGACCATGGGGATACTGCCACAGTTGTGTGAAAAATGGTCATAAGTCACTTTTTTCAATGTCATTGTAACTTCAAACAGTTACTAAATGAACTGTTGTAAGTCAAGGACTACCTATACTTTTTTAACTTTAATATTTTTCTCTGTTTTTGTTTCTTGTATTTTCTTTCCTTTTTAATTTATTTTTTAATCTGTGAAAATTTCTTAATAAACATAAAATTTAAAAATATCGCAAATGTGAATGATACTTTAACTGCTATATATGTCCAAGTAATGCACTGAATTCAATTTCAGCAATCTACAGAAATCTACAAAAGTCTGGACATAGTTACTTCCAAATGCTAGTAAAACATGTGTGATCTTTAAAACTTGTGTGAAGGTCTGCAGGCTTTAGAATGCATATCTGGTAGAAAGCAGAGCTAGAGGTATTATCAACTTCATCAGTATTAAATTTAGACTAACCTGGAATCATTATTATCATCTATTTGTAACATAGTTCAGCAGAATCCGATAACATGATTCTCCTCTATGGAGTGTGTAACTGCAATATTTTCATGTATACCTCTGAATAAAATGATCTCTATGCAGTACAAGTTAACCTGACAGAGAGATTATATATCCTTTCATTCTGGTATTCTGTCCTTCTGCCTGCCGGTCTCTGGGCTTACAGGTGACTGCAATGATTCTGAGAACTAAGTTAAAAGCAGTGCAAAAAAGAAAAAAGAAAACAAATCAATAACATTATACAGCCTAAGAATATTCACTGATACAACCAAAAATCAAAAGATGTACTACTATGAGTGCAGCCCTCAGACCCTGATGAAATAACCATGTTTTAATAGCCTTCCTAAAACTAGTAAGAAAACAGCATCTGGTTATCCAGAAGAATGCTCTTCCATAAAACAGGAGAATGACTGAGAAAGCTTTGTCATTTGGCTCTGCTAAATCTGTAAATATTGTGCTTTAAACTATCAGTTTAAATCAAATCCTTACTGTTGTGTCCTGGGCCTGCTGAATGACTCAGCAGGCTCAGGAAACCTGCAGAAGGGGCCGGGCAGACCACGTGGTTGCCCGGGACCAGACAAGCTGTCTCCAGCCTTGGGCGCATGCGCAAGGCGGGAGAATGCCGTGGAATGATTGACGCTGTCCCTGCCAGGGGACTGTAAAAGGGCTTGCGCCATTTTTGTTCTCTGTTCTGTTAGTGAATTGCAATAAAGGAAGACTGTTTTTGTTACTCTGCTTCATCTCCATGCCTCTTCTCTGGGAACAGAACATTGGCGACAAAGGTGGGATCGCTGCAAGGAAAACAACAAAGAAAAAGCTGGGCTGACTCACAAAGAGAGGCCTGAAGCGCTGGGAAGTTCGGCATCCGGAGATTGCAACTCTGCCTGCCAGTACGAGTACACTGGAGGTGAGCTTGGCAAGAGGGACCCCTTCTCAAACCTTGCAGCTAGAGGTGTTGACAAAGCTCCAGGGCAGCAACAATGTCCAAAATCGGCCGTCTCTCGGAAGTTGATACATCACATCCAGAATGCTGGAGTTCCTACGTGGCTCGAGTGGAGAATTACTTCCGAGTAAACCAAGTGAGGGAAGATGGCCTCAAAGCTGCTACTTTACTGTGTGTCTGTGGGCAAGAGACTGTCGATATAGCTGAGAATATGGTCGCCCCAGCACCACTGGAATCAATTGCTTATGCTGAATTGAAGAAGATGCTGCAAGAACACATTGAACCCAAGCTCTCAGTGATTGCATGGCGACATGCATTTGAGCAGAGGGACCAGAGGTGAGTCTGCTGCAGACTTTATTGCTGCACTCCAACAAGCAGCTAGGCCATGCGAGTTCAAGGACCTGGAAGAGAGGTGGCGGGATCGTTTAGTTTGTGGACTAAGAAGTCGTGAGCTGCAGCAGAAGATCTTTGCCAAAGAAGATGTCTCTTTCCAAGATGCCTTGAGAGAGATTGCAGCTGAAGAAGCAGCAGGTGGCACTGTGAAGGCCTTGCGGCTCACCAGGAACCCTCCAATGGCAGTCTCCGTCCACCAAGAGGTCGCTCAGGAGGAATCCGAACAGGATCAAAAGTGGAGGTGGACAGACTTCAGCAGGCAGTGGAGAGGAGGCCTAAGGAGCGTCCTGAAAAGGCAACTTCATTCCCTCGGTGTTTCAGATGTGGAGGACACCACAAGCGCTCCAACTGCAGCTTCCGCTCTGCCATTTGCTGGGCATGTGGCCAGCAAGGCCACATTGTCTCCAACTTTTTGGGTCGCCAGAAGGGCCGGTCTTTGGAAGAATTGCTTCAGAAAGGTACCAGGGTCCCCAGCCAACATAGGGTGGGTTTCTGCACGTCGCGCAGGAGCATTTTCAAAACTGGGTCACATAGACCGCTTAGGAAGAAGCTTCACATTGACGTAAAGTTGCAGGGGGTTCACCTCTCGATGGAGTTGGACACAGGGTCCGCTTTATCGATCATTTCCCTAGACACTTTCAAAAAGATTTCCAGTAGAAGTGGCCTACGAATTAAACTCAGGCCATCCAATTTAATCCTCACTGACTTCCAGAATTCCAGAGTCAGCATGAAAGGGGAGGCCATGCTCAAGGTGCAGCATAAAGATTTTGAAGGGTTGCTAGATGTGGTGGTAGTTGGGGGTGATCGCACGAGTCTTATTGGACTCGATTGGTTTGAGGCCCTTGGGATTCAAGTGACTGGACTTCACAGTCTGCAAATGTCAGGCCTTAAAGGAGTTTGCAAGGAGTTTGCTGATGTGTTCAGTTCAGAGCTTGGCTCATACAAGGGGCCTCCCATTGCCTTACGTTTAGACCCAGTCATAACACCCATTAGGATCAAGCCACGAAGGGTGCCCTTTGCCTTAAGAAACAAAATTGATACAGAGTTGGACAAGCTGCTCCAGCAGGGAATCTTAGAGCCTGTGGACAGTAGTCCATGGGAAACCCCCATAGTCACACCTTTAAAGGCAAATGGAGAAATCTGAATTTGTGCAGATTACAAGTGCACGCTTAACAAAGCCTTGCAGCAGCATGCCTACCCGGTGCCAAACTTGATTTGGCTCAGGCCTATCAACAGTTACCAGTTGATGAGGCAACGGCTGAGGCCCAAACAATTGTAACACACTGGGGAGCTTTTAAGGTAAAAAGGCTGCAGTTTGGGGTTAATGTAGCCCCTGGCATTTTTCAGAGTTTGATGGAGCATATGCTCCGTGGCATTCCTGGGGTCTGCCCCTACTTTGATGATGTCCTCATTGCTGGGGAGTCATCTGTGAATCTAGCTGAAAGGCTGAGGGCTGTCTTGCTGCGTTTCTGCCAAGCAGGGCTGAAGCTGAAGCAAGATAAGCAAGATGGTGAATTGCAATAAAGGAAGACTGTTTTTGTTACTCCGCTTCGTGTCCATGCCTCTTCTCTGGGAACAGAACACTTGCCCTTTGCTTTAGAAAAAAAGTCAACTTTGTTCAGTTTCAGTAAAATTTCATATAAGAAAAGAAAATATTATAACCAGGGCTTTTTTTTCTCATAGAACGCCCAGAACGGAGTTCCGGCATCTTTTTTGGATGGAACCTTGTAGGGTAGGCAAGGCGGGTTGTATGACATGTGTGAGTTCCACACCTTTTTTTTTTTTTTTTTTAGAAAAAAAGCACTGATTATAAACAAATATGTTAGAGTTTGCTTTGCATTCTTGTGCTTGGAAAATTCTGAGTAGTTGAAAAGTGTGCACTCTTCATTTTGATACTAGTTTTCCTAAAACAGAAGTTGCCACTTTGTTCCCTCTGCGTTCTTCCTGTATGGAAAGCATGCAGCTGCCACCACTCTGATACTTCAGCTTTGCACGTTCTAGCTTCACACCCCCTTCTCTTCTCTAGAGATCATTTGATTCCAATAATAGAAGACATACTGCTCAGTATTTTTTCATGTACAGTGATCTATAAAAGCAATCACCTCCCCCTAACCAGACCTCGAACTGAAAGAGGCAGAGGGAGCAAGTCTAATTCATTAACATAAAGCCAATCAGCCAAACAAACACATGTGTCGTGACAGCATTTGCTTGAAATAACGGGAAAGCGATTGTTTTATTCATCCTCGGTTCTGCCCTTGCCGACAGTAATGACAACCAGAAACTGACAGGTGGTTGCTTAAGTCCCAATTACCACATCATTTCATGCAACAAGGCCTAGTTCCTTTTGTCTTTTCCGGACAAGCCTGAAGATATTTCTAGCTCTGGATTCAGCAGGGAGCAAGCAGAGAGATGCTTATGCTTAAGAAAGCTAGATTGCTTTAGATGCACACAAGGAAGGAATTCAGCCTGAGTGACCTTGGATTTATCATCCAGCCTTACCTTGATAGTATGAAGGAGGCATCATGTGCAGTAAATAATGTAGCTTACAGCCTTACCTCTAACTTTATCTTTAGCTACTGTAGCTATACAAGTAAAGCATGAAAAGGGGGGAAAATGCACTGGCAAAACAAATCCAGAGGAATGTGGAAATTTCAAGGAACTGCTGAGCACATAAGTCAGGCCCATAACCTTCAGAGATAAAGTACCATGAAAGTAGAATGGGTGTCTAGAGATCATACATGAACACTTAGAACCTGGCAGCTGGTCAAACAGTTCTGCAACATTCCTGGCCAATTTTCCTCACTATGATTATATTGTATTATTATTATTATTATTATTATTATTAGTATTAGTATTATTAGTATTATTAGTATTATTAGTATTATTAGTATTATTGTTGTTGTTGTTGTTGTTATTTAGTGTATGATGAGAACATGACAGAAGAGAAGAGAACATAACCATGTAATTATATTCAAAACGTCTATAGGGGTATGGCAGTGGCCTCATAACTGGATATCCAATTCAGCTATCCAGGCAATTGCCTTCATGAAGATCTTCTAGGGAACCAGAGAATGCATGTCATGGGCAATCTTACACAAATGTTTAATAGTTTGCATATCAGCACTACAACTGCAACAAGGGGAATCTTTCCATCCACATTGATACAAGGCAGAGGCATTTCTTCCAGTATTACATCTAATTCTGTTCAGTTTCGACCAGACAGAACAAGGACTGTATTTCTATTAAAACTAGTGATTATTTTTAAATGTACATCTATTTTTATAAATCAGCATGTGCCAACTAAATGGAAATCTGTTCTCTTCTAGCAACTCATAAGCATTTAGTCCAAAACAGCTCATCTTCAGCATCTCTCCAGCTCTCTTGACAATATGTGCTCAGAACATTATTCAAATAATGTTTCATATATACACAATGTATTTTTGTTCATATATGAATGCACCTTATTCATATATTTGGGGAAAGAAATCTATCAATAACAAAAAAAAGTGACAGTACCTTTCCTTTCCAAACATAAAAGCCTTGGAGACCAAAAGAGAGAGGGAAAAGAACCTGCCACATGCACATATCCAAGCTGCAAAGAACAAATGATAGCACAAATAAAAGGAAGGAGAAAAAAAATGAGGGAAGAAGAGTGACAGTTGTGTATAAGGCATATATTAATGTGTGCCTCCATCTTCTCTTAATGAACAGGTATTTGGATATGTGCACATCACAAAGAACATGAAAAATGAGACTCCTAATTTAATTAGCACAGTATCCATAAGGAAAAGGCATGAGCAGGAAAAAGGAAAGAAATATAATGCAACTTGAAGAGACTGAGCACTAAATGCTCCAAGTCATTTGACTGTATCAGATTTTTCCTACAGCTAGACAATAGAGAATATGAAGGAAATTATTAGAGGATGATATAAAATACTCTCTAAGATCAATTCACAATCATTGAAAGTTGAATACAGAACACTACAATGATACAAAGAATTAGGATATTGGGAAATAAGATATTGCACTAATTTTTTTTGCAATGCAGACTTATTTCACTCATTAAAATGCAAATCAATTTATAACTTTTTTGAAAGTTTTTCTGGATTTTTTTTTGTCTCTCACTGTTAAAATAAACCTACCATTAAAATTATAGACTGATCATTTCTTTGTCAGTGGGCAAATGTACAAAATCAGCAGGGGATCAAATAATTTTTCTCCCTCACTATATTAATCACATCCAACACTTCACAGATCTAATTTTCAGTAGGATAACTTTTTTTATTCATTACAGTCCTACTGAAATTCAATTAGCTCTGTCCGATTTCATCCGAAAGTTTTTATTAACCAGACTTTTACTTATCTAATGAGAAATTTATCTTTATATCTAATTATAAAAAAATTGGAGGATACAAAGCCTAAACAAAAGCAGTGTTAGCACTATTGCCACAGTAGCTGCATATGCAAATGGATCTGATGCAGAATCTATTATTGCATATGCAGTGTAATGCAAACACAGATAATCAACAAAAACGATACCAACATATGGAGGCAGCTGGTATGATTTTGCAGAATCTGCTTGTTGACTGAATGTGTGCATGCTGGCCCACAGCTGCCTTTAAGCCAGAAAATGATTTGAAACTCTACCCCTCAACTGAACTGACTATCACCCATATGTCTCTCATACGAAACCACCTTTCGGACCATTACAATGTTCACAATGTAGCTGTCACCTTAAATAAGGGTCAGGAATGATCTATGAAGCACAAATACGGGGTACAGTATGTCAGATTCCACATTACATCTCCCCAGTCCACTGAGAGACAAGTTAACAGAGGAAAGGAAGTCTATGGATGCTCAGAAGTACTGAATATACAGTACATCACTCAATAAACCAAAGCACAGACACCACAACACTAATTCTCGCTTGCAGGGTTTGTCCTTGGATTCTGTTCAACAGTTCTGGGTAATCCCAATTAATTATAAGAAATCTATTTACATAAAACAATATCTACATTTATGGCTGGCTGGAGACCTCTTAGGGACTTTTTTCTTGAAATGAAAAAAATGGACTTATGATTTGTGGTTTTAATGATTAGGGAAAAATTATGCCTTTTTCTAATCCTAAAGGAAGATACAATTTTGTAATTGTACTATACAGGCTGCAGAGGAAATTGGAACTTGTTTCTTTCTTTTCTTCTTTATTATTTCTTTCTACACTTTTCTATATTTCTTTCTTTCTTTCTCTCTCCCTCCCTCCCTCCTTCCCTTTCATTCCCTTTTTTAGTTTGTGTTAGTTTTAATGTTCTTGGTAAAACTTTTAATAGCATTTATTTAAAAAAGAACTCTAGTATTGAACTGATGTTGACTCTTTGTGCTCTCATGCTTTGTTACTCCACTTATCAATGTCTCAGTTAAAAGCTTAGTTAAAACTCTTGCATAACCTCTGCATTCCTCAACTTTGACTGCTGTACATCTGTCTAGTGTTTCAGCTGATTGGATTGCCACAAAGTCATGCTCTTTTGACTTTTGACATGACACATTTCAAATCCTGCATATTTTATCCCAATCCAATTAAGCTATCAGCCTTCAACAAACCATTCTGTTTTACCTGCATTTCTCTACATATTCTGTTTCCCTGAGCTGTCCTGACGTGACAGTAATTATTCATACATTAGTTCAATCAATCAATCAATCAATCAATCAGAATAGACCTTGGAGGTGTTCTAGTCCAGCCCCCTGCTCAAGCAGGAGTCCCTATACAATTTCAGACAAGCGGCTGTCCAGTCTCTTTTTAAAAACCTTGAGTGATGAAGCACCCACAACATCTGAAGGCAAGCTGTTCCACTGGTTAATTGTCCTCACTGTAGGAAGTTTCTCCTTAATTCCAGGTTGCTTCTCTCCTTGATTAGTTTCCATCCATTGTTTCTTGTCTTGCCTTCTGGTGCTTTGGAAAATAAATTGACCCCTCCTCCTTGTGGCAGCCTCTCAAATACTGGAATACTGCTATCATGTCCCCCCCTAGTCCTTCTTTTCTCTAGACTGGCCATTCCCAAATCCTGCAGCTGTTCTTCATATGTTTTAGTCTCTAGGCCTTTAATCATCTTAGTTGCTCTTCTTTGCACTTGTTCCAAAATCTCTACATCTTTTTTTAATATGGTGACCAAAACTGGATGCAATATTCCAGCTGTGGCCTTACTAAGGCTTTATAAAGCAGTACCAATACTTCGTGTGATTTTGATTTTATGCCTCTTTTTATACAACCAAGGATTGTATTAGCTTTTTTGGCTGCTGCCGCACTGTCTTGACTCATGTTAATGTTTAAGTGATCATCCACTAGGACTCCAAGGTCCCTCTCACAGTTACTGTTTTTGAGCCAGGTTTTGCCTAATCTGTACTTGTACCTTTGGTTTTTCCTGCCCAGGTGTAAAACATTGCTTTTCTCCACATTAAATATCATTTTGTTGGATAGGGCCCATTGTTCAAGTCTGTCAAAATCTTTTTGGATTCTGAGCTTGTCTTCTGGAGTGTTGGCTATTCCTGCCAGCTTAGTGTCATCTGCATATTCTCATTCTATTCCCTAATTTAAGTCATTAATGAAAATATTGAAGAGTACTGGGCCTAAGACAGAACCCTGTGGTACCTGGAAACTAATCAAAGAGAGAAGCAACCTAGAACTAAGGAGAAATTTGCTGACAATTAGAACAATTAATCAGTGAAACAACCTGCCTCCAGAAGTTGTGAATGCTCCAACACTGGAAGTTTTTAGGAAGACACTGGACAGCCATTTGTCTGAAATGGTATAGGGTTTCCTGCCTGAGCAGGGGGTTGAACTAGATGACCTCCAAAGTCCCTTCCAACTTTATTATTATTATTATTATTATTATTATTATTATTATTATTATTATTATTATTGTTGTTGTTGTTGTTGTTGTTGTTGTTGTTGTTGTTGTTGTTACCTCACTGCTTACTTTCCTCCATGTAGATGTAATACCATCAAGGACTACTCGTTGAGTACGGTTTGTCAGCCAGTTACAAATACATCTGGTGGTGATGCTGTCTATCCCACATTTTTCTGCTTACCAAGTAGGTTGTGGGCTACCTTGTCAAATGCCTAGCTGAAGTCTAAATATACTATGTCCACAGCATTTCGCTTGTCTACTAATTTAGTCATTTTGTCAAATAATGAAATAAGATTGGTTTGGCATAATCTGTTTTTAATAAACCCGTGCTGGCTACTAGTTATAACTTTATTTGTTTCTAAATCTTCACACATCTGTTTTTTATTATTTTTTTCCAGTATCTTCCCAGGTATTGATGTTAGGCTGATTGGTCTGTAGTTTCCTGGGTCTGTTTTTTTTCCTTTTTTGAAGATGGGAACCACATCAGCTCTTTTCCAATCTTCTGGTAGTTTCCCAGTGCTCCAAGATTTTTTAAAGATATGATATAATTGTTCTGAGATAATATCTGCCAGCTCCTTCAGAACTCTGGAAGGTAATCAATCAGATCCTGGTGATTTATAATCATCAAGGTCAGTCAGGTATTCTCTTACCATTTTTTTGCTTATTTTAATTTTTATTTTTAGTTTGTTTTTTACAGTTATGTTTTTGGTAGGTTGGGCTATAGTTTTTGTGTGTGTGTGAAGACTGCTGAAAAGAATGAGTTAAACAGCTCTGCTTTCTCTCTATTGCCTGTTACTTCCTTGCCATCTTCTCTTTAGTGGACCGATTGTTTCCCTGACTTTTTCCCCCCTATTTATATGTTGAAAGAAACTTTTTTTATTATCTTTGACTTTTGTTGCAAACCTTTGTTCATTCTGAGCCTTTGCTTTCCTGACTTCATCTTTGCAGATTATTGCACATGGGCTCTACATACTGTAGATCTACCCTATACTGTAGAGTGATTGAACATTATGATTAGGAAAAATCTGGTAGTAAGGCTGCTAATTGCTGCAAGTTTTATTTCTTAAACATTGAAAAAGCAGCAGTGGTTACGTATTGGGGGTTTTTTTTGCTCAATTTAAGAAGCTGCTTTTAACCTTTAAAGACCAAACTGTTTCGGTTCTGTTCATTGCAGAACTGTTAGTCTATTTATTATTATATACAGTTGGTAAGATCTGCAGAAACTCCTGAGGACACAGCGGCTTTCAGAGAGCATTTTAATTGGCATTCATCATACCCAGATTATGTAATTCCCTTCATGATCTTTCCTTTTTAGAAAAACCTACATCAAAGTTTTCTCATTTTGTCTTTTAAATATAAGTAATGTGTAGTATTTTATCAGTGCCTTCATGGTTTGTATTATTATGATTTTGTTATTTTATTTTAATCTTTGTAGTGCCCCAATGATTTTATAGCACAGGAAATCAATACAGAATTGTTTGTTGTGATACAATTCTAAATGTGGCGATTGCTATAACTATCATGACTGCTCAAAAGGTTTTTAGAATGTAATTCTGTGAAGTTTTTCTGAAATATTCCCTTTTTCAAGAAATCCCAAGAGACAAATTATCAGTTGCATAATAACAATCCATGCTACAACCTCATTCCTGTCCAAGACTTCCCCCTTAAAACAGTATCCAGAGAAGAGAGTTCTAGTATATGTTCCCAGCCCATCTCTTCCCCTCCCTCCAATGGAGGTTACTTCTGTGGGACATTCACATGAGGAAAAGAATTAAATAGAGTCTCCTCAGCACTGCTATTCTCATAACATTCATAGGCTTCTACATGGAAATATGGGTGTTAGAGAAGCTAATCACAAATCTCATTACATTGATTTGATAATGCTTTAAAGAGGATTTTGCAAGACCCAGCAAAGGCCCATATCTAAAACAGGAATAGTCAATTAGTTTTCTCAAGGGGCCACATTAGAAACTGGGACTATTTTGAGGGCTGCTGTCACACACACCCCTCCTGCCGCCATCACCCCACTACCACCAACACTGCTGCCTCTTACAGTCACTGCCACAGGCCAGGCAAGGACAGTCAAGGGCCAGATGTGACCCATGGGCCATAAAATGTCCAGATCTAATCTAAAGGGTCCAGTTTAAATAATGTTGCAACTTACAGTCAGCATAGAAAATTGCTGGAACAGCCCTAACATTAAAGGGATTTGAGTGGTCTAGCTATGAGCATTTGCAAAATGAGTGGTATAGCCTGGGCATTTGCAAAATTATTTTTTTTTCTGTAGGAATCCTGCTGTGAAATTTTCTAGGATTGCAAAATCCACACAACCTTCTTCCTAAACTAGACTGATAATATTCAGCTGCTAATTGCTGCTGTTGTTTTTTCTTCCACAAACACAATCACTAGAATGCTAAAAGGCATCAGACTTCAGAAGTCATTTGGGAGCTTGACATGACAGAAAGCACAACATTGGAAATGCAAAAGGATGTCTTCTAAACATCCTAAAAAGGCAAGCCACCACCAGGACTTTTTATTTCAGAAGAAGACACTCCAGGAGGGAGCAATTTGTAACAAACTAATGACTGACAATGTCATAAAGCCTTTGTTATTAAAATAAAAAAATAAAGGTCATCTCAGGGTATACCCGGGAGACATATAGATACAAGATGTTGGTATATAATTTCTGCAGTCAGATTTCAAAATTTAAGTACTTCCAGATCAAGATTAACAGAAAGTTAACATTTCAAAAAATCTGATGTATTTCAAACACTAGATGTCAATGCTGTAAACATTGAATGTTCCCACTCTGACAACTGATGAAAATTGCAGCCATTTTCTCTTTGCTTTTAAAATGCTTTTTCTGGTATTTAGAAATCAGGTGCAGAAGGGGAGGGTTGGGATGAAAGCTTGAGCTCAGCTAGCCATAACAATAATGCTGCTTTGTGGGAACCCAAGCATGAGCTGATAACGTTTTGGCAGCTGAGGAGCTGGGGAGAAAGCCCGCATTTTAGGCTATTTGGAGAATGTAATTTATGACATCTTATTGAGGGTGGGAATTGCACTTTGTTACTTTGTATCCGGGGAAAGGGAATTTACTTTTTGGATTCAACTATGTAGTACCAATACTTGTTTCCTGAATAAAATGTTCTTTAAGGAAGAATTTTTGCCTTGAGGTTCTTTTGATGGGTTTCATCTATCAGAACCATGACATTAACCCAAAAACTACCTTTCTACCTTAACTGATTTAACTTCACCCTGAAGTACATACTGGGGGAGAAAAACTTTTTAGCTGATGCTTTATCCAGATTGCCTCAATACAAGATCCAGCGTGAAGAGGTTAATGAAGCAATCATATCTACACCCAGGGCTTTTTTTCAGCCGGAACGCGGCGGAACCGCGTTCCGGCACCTTTTTCCGGGCCGGCCGCACCGGAAATAGCCCCTCCCACACCGGAAATAGCCCCTCCCAAATTTTACTTGCATTCCTGTTCTCTAAAGGGGCGGTCCTAGGGTTTGATGAGGGCGTGGCCAGGTTTGAGTTCCGCCACCTTTTCTC
>NW_015386397.1:4956425-4961765 GCF_001527695.2 Protobothrops mucrosquamatus
CACCGCAAGCTCCTTCTCAACTAATGCCATGAAGAGCCCCATCTTCAGGAGTCCCAAACCCCAATGACCCAGGGGAAAGGAAATTAAAACAGGAACTCCTCAATGATCGATGGTTCAAGGACAATCAAACCTCCTTGACGTGCAAGGATGGATTGGCTTATAAAGGGGGGAAGTTGTATTTGCCCAAAACCCTCTACCTCAACGCTCTCCAGCATGGTCACAATGTGAAACAAGCTGAACACTTTGGCTATTTAAAAACACTGCATCTGGTTCATCGACAATTCTGGTGGCTGGATTTGAAATGAGACGTAGAGAACTACGTCAAGAGCTGTGATGTATGTGCCACCATGAAAAGAATTCCAGGAAAAACCCCTGGACTATTACAACTGGTTGCTGACCCTTCTCAGCCATGGGAAGAAATTGATATGGATTTTATAGTGGAGTTACCTGAAAGTAGGGGAAATATGGTGATTTGGACTGTGATAGATCTTTTTTCAAAGCAGGCTCATTTCATCGCCTGCAAAGGACTCCCGTCAGCCCAGAAACTAACCAAGATGTTTCTTAAGCACATTTACAGGCTGCATGGCATGCCAAAGCAGATAATCTCAGACTGAGGGGTACAATTTACGGCCAAGTTCTGGTGGGGTTTCCTCAAGTTAATTGGCTCATCGCAAGGACTGTCATTCAGCTTTTTACCCATCTATGAATGGGGCGGCTGAAAAAGCGAACTCAATGGTGGAACAATACGTCAGATGCTATGTGGATTATCAGCAAACAAACTGGACTGACTTCCTCCCTTTCGCAGAGGTGGTTTACAATAACTTTTCACAGCAGCACTGGTTTTACTTCCCAAATGCTTGACCAGTGAATGAGGGGGTGGGAGGACGTTTGGGACAAAACAAAAATTGCTCTGAAGAAAGGCTTCTGAGACATATAAAAAACAAGCAGATAAAAAGAGGGCTCCCCAAAGGTCATTCAGGTTGGGGGGAAAGTTTACTTATCCACAAAATATTTATGACTTAAGTTGCCTAGTAAGAAGTTGAGACCGAAATATCTAGGTTCCTTCCCCATCATAAGAATCATTAACCCAGTCATCATAAGAATCATTAACCCAGTGGAATTAAAGCTTGCCAGACTCTTAGGGAAAGTCCACCCTGTGTTCCATTGTAGCCTACTGAAACCTTTTCGGGTTTCTACCTTACGACCTCCCCTTAAAAAGGCACTTTGCCCTCTAGTGGTAGCTGGACAGTCCCATTATGAAGTGAGGCGAATTCTTGATTCTAGACTTTAAGAGAAAGTTACAGTACTTAGTGCAGTGGAAAAGATATCAATTGTCTGAA
Organism: Protobothrops mucrosquamatus; assembly: GCF_001527695.2. Taxonomy (NCBI): domain Eukaryota; kingdom Metazoa; phylum Chordata; class Lepidosauria; order Squamata; family Viperidae; genus Protobothrops; species Protobothrops mucrosquamatus. The sequence goes on from NW_015386397.1 coordinate 4,957,766, forward strand.
GCCACATGGGTGAAATCTAGTGATGTAAAAGCTGACAGGCTCATTAGTAAATTCTATGAAAAGCACCCTAATAAACCAAGGGGCAACCCCTAACCTATGATTTTATTTGAATTGCAGGATTTATCCTTTTTGTAAGGGGAGACGGATGTCAACACTGTAAACATTGGATGTTCCCGCTCTGACAACTGATGAAAATTGCAGCCATTTTCTCTTTGCTTTTAACATGCTTTTTCTGATATTTAGAAATCAGGTGCAGAAGGGGGGGTTGGGATGAAAGCTTCAGCTAAGCTAGCCATAACAATAACGCTGCTTTATGGGAACCCAAGGACAAGCTGATAATGTTTTGGCGGGCTGAGGAGCTGGGGAGAAAGCCTGTGTTTTAAGCTAATTGGAGAATGTGATTTATGACATCTTATTGGGGGTGGGAATTGCATTTTGTTACTTTGTATCTGGGGGAAGGGAATTTACTTTTTGGGTTCAACTATGTAGTACCGATACTTTGTTTCCTGAATAAAATGTTCTTTAAGAAAAAATTTTGCCTTGAAGTTCTTTTGATGGGTTTCATCTATCGGAACCATGGCACTAGAGTCACCAAGGACAGCCAAAGTTTGCAATTGCAGCTGTGGAAGAAGTACAAATGATGTCAGGATCAGCTAGGAACTGGTTCCTCTTAATGACATTTGTTATGAGTATTACAAGGCTTTAGAATGGAGCCTTTTCCCAGCTATTAGGGAAAACTGAGAACTGTAGAAAACTACAACTGAGATGATGAGGTGGAAGAGTTCTGCTGTTGTCCATTGCTTTTTCCTCTCTGTGAGTGGGGTTATTTGTCTTTGAATGTCTGGGATTATAGGTTATGGGGGGCTTGGGTTTTTAATCCTTGTCAAACATGATGAATCGGGATCACACATAAGTTCTGCTTCAGAAGATGTATTGCTCAAGCCTATACTGTTCAACATTTTGGTGCTAGATAAAAGTTAACGGAATTCAAGGGGGTCTGGACTTGGAGTGTTTGTGGATATGCTAGGATTCTAGGCTAAGCTCTCTCTTGATTCTGTTCTCAGGCTCTACTAATGCATCTCTTACACAAACTGCCAGGGTCACTTGTGTGGGATGGACAGCTCTATAAATCATATAAACAAATAAACTCATGTCATTCCTAAACAAAGGTAAAAAAAATGATGCTATAAATATTTCCCAGACACGGTTGACATAATAGTTGTTTGAGTTGTCAAATATAGTCAGTGTACTGTTAATTATTCTAAAATTGCCACCTGCACATTACTTTTTTTTAATCATTATTATTTCATTACATTATCAGTAGCATGGGAAATTTACTTACAATAGAGAAACTAACTTACAATAGCATGGGGAAGATACAGATATGTTTTTTTTAAAACCTTCTTATTTTTAAAGACAAACCAAGCTGTATACCATTATCTTTTTAATAGGTTCCTATAAGAATCAGGTACTGAAGGATACACAATGCATTCTCCCAGAATAGAAAAGGCATCTTCCTCAGTCTGGACTCTCCAGAGATGTTGTAACTCTCACATTGTCCTGGCTGTACAATCTCAATATCTCTGAGAATGGCAGGTTGGGGGAATTGAGATAGCTGTCATGTTAAGGCCAGTAAAACTTTGATTGAATGTCTCATTTAACCATGATCACTTGGTAATCTTGAGCCAATTCCACCATCTTAAGCCAGCAGCCCTTATGGACTAAAAAAAGGGAGAGGAAACTCCATATCCACTGTTTTGAGTTTTTGATTTTAAAAGATGAAACTAAATATAATAAAAAGAGCTAATTTGGTGTCGTTGTTAAGGCATCAGGCTAACAACTAGGAGACCGTGAGTTCTAGTCCCATCTTAGGCACAAAGCTAAATGGTTGACCTTGAGCCATTCTATCTTTTTCACTTTCAGCCCTAAGGAGCAGACAATGGCAAAACACTTTTGAAATCTTGCAGAGAGACTGCAGGGATTAGTCTAGGCAGTTGACAGGAGTCAACTAAATTGTAGGCACACAAAGACTTGAATCATGTGTTTTGAGTGTTTATAACAAAAAACAGTCTGGTTCCCTTCAGATACTTCAATGCCCAGCTAATATAACTAAGATATAAATAAATGTAATAAAACATTTCCTACCACTGCTTGTGTATTCAGCCAAAATGTTAAATATATTTACAATGCAGCCTTCTCTTCTTCTTTTTTAACTTGAAAATATTTGACAATAACTGGAAAAATGCAATATATTCCTTGTATGATGTCAACTCTGTCCTTAACCACTTGGCCTTGTTCTTTCCTTCAGTGTTCCTGTTTATTTGGCCCTCTTCCAATCATCTTGCCTACTTTTAGTTTGAACCCTGCCATCATAACTTTGTCACTGCTCATCAAATCTGTAATAGAAACTGCCTCTGAATCAGTTGTGCTATGTCCCCGTCTAGTCCCAATTAAGTTGAGACATGCCTACAACCCAGCTCTGAAATTCAATAAAGAAAACTAGTGTTCTTTCTTTCCTAAAAGTTGTAAGCAAATTAATCTGTTCCCCAATTTCTACAAGGATATAGTCAAACTCCAAAATAAATACAGAGGGTCCTTTTTTAAAAGGAATATATTTCCAGGCTTCTAAAATGGCTGTTCACAGCATATTATTTCTTTCATTAAAGTACACAACAAGAGAAAGCATAAAACAAAAGATTACTTGTTATTCATGAGTGCCTCAAGTTGGAAAAAACGAAAGGGATGGGATAGGGGAAGTGTTTGGAATGCTAAAAGTTGAATTATTCCAAATTTCAAAAGAACTGAATTAGTGTGTGTAAAAAGGATCTGCCTTGTCCACTTCAAGGAATTGCTTGTTAATTGCTCATTATAGCTTGGTATAAACTCTCTCAATCTATAGCACTCAAGCTGCAGGTCTACTCTCAGAGTAAATCAATCATTGGGAACTTTTAAATTTTGCACCTCATCACTCTGCAGCAAGTACTCTTCCCTATATAATAGTTTATTCATTTATCCTTTTAATGCACTTACATTCCAACATCAAAATTATGCTGGGTGGGAAAGTTTGAGATTTGACGTCTGCACATCCTAAAGTTGCTAAGGCTGAGAAAGACTGGTCTAAGTCCTTATCTAAACTGAAAAATATATGAAAAATGAAAAATGTGAGAGAAAATTAGTGTTTTGAGGAGGATATGAATATGAATAGCAGACTAACAGAGTTGGAAGAGACCTTGTACTGTATGTCTTCTAGTCCAACCCAGGATTAGAAAATGACATGGGCTACAACGAAAAATGGCCGTTGTTGTTTTTTTTTAAAGAAAATACAAAACTATAATCAACATTATATTGAAGAACTAACTAGCAGTGTTTGAAACCCCTGCACTACAACATCAGTTAACAATGATGGGGGCGTAGGAGCAGGAGGAGGAGGAGGAGGAGGACAAGAAGAAGAAATAATTGCTTATCTGCAGGAAACTCACTAAATCTCTATTAATAAAGGACTGGGCAAGACAGATTTATCTCACAAACACAAAAGCTAAATGAGGGCCATTTTGGTTTGAAAAGGATTTCCAGTTGATGTTCAGCAAGGAATTATTTATTTTTACTTTTTTTAAATAAATTTTTATTATTTTTTATAATTAAACAACAAAGATTATGATGCATTTATGTACATAAACAAAAAAGAAAAAATAATCCAAATCAATACATTTTCAGAGACGCTCGGCGGTCCCCGCCATGCCTCCACCCTCATCCACTTTCCTTTCCTTCCTCCCTCTAACCCCCAACCTCTCCACCTTCCTACTTACCACCTATCTACATCCCCTCTCCTTTCTTACCACCTCCTCGAGTGCAATTTGGGATACCAGCCGAGCATCTCCTCTTATCAATACAATAAGTATTTATCTATAAAATGTAAATACATCAATTTTTATAATTCCCCTAATCCCCTACCCCCCCTGAGCTTCCCGGAACCCAATACAGGACTAACACTCACCCCATT
>NW_015386397.1:4962660-4967826 GCF_001527695.2 Protobothrops mucrosquamatus
TCTCCACTAGATCATCCACCCTTCCCTCTACACGATCAATATGAATTGCTAGTCCTTCAAAAATATGTGATATATTTTCACAAAGTTCCTTATTTTTCTTATCCAAAAGTTCTTCTGTTTGTTTCACAGTTTGTAATGAGGACTTAGCTAAGGCCTCTTGCAAATCTTTAAGTGTAATGGAGGGAGGTGGTGATGGTGGAAGAGATCTAGGTTTTTGTTGTTGAATTTGCACAACAGGAGAGGAAATAGCTGTTTTAGGCAATGCAGAAACTCCAGTACGTTTTGTAGCCATTCTGCCAAATTATTTTTAAAACTCACAAAAGCAAAAATTAGCTTAAAAAAGCTTGACTTAAGAAAAGTTCTTTAAAATCCTTTAAAATACATCATTCCACCACCAGTAAGAAAGTGAAAGTTTTCCTTTTGTTACAAAGAAACAGCGCTTCCGCGGCCATTTTCTTCTCACTTTCACTTATAACAAATAGCAAAAATCCCAATAAAATCTTTGCGTTAAAGTCACCATTTAACTAAAGCAGAAAAAAAAAATCCCGTCAGGTTCCGTCTGTTCAAAAGTTACTCACAAGCAGAAACAAAGTAGCAGCAGTGGCAGCGACGTCTAGCCTCGCTCCGAAGAGCGAAGACACTCCGAGCTGCCGAGAAGAGGTCCAGACTCCGGGGGAGTTCTCACCTTCATCCCCCCAGGATCACTCCTGGGGGGACTAGGGAACTCAACCCCTATCTGAACCAAACTCACTCTCTCCCCTTCACCCGGGGAGGGAGTTCCAAGCCACAAAACAGCTGATCCGCGCTGTTTTGACAGCTCTGACGCAGTCCCGGGCAGGAGGCTGAAAAGAAAGCCTCCATCGGCGAAGCCTCGCCACCGGAAGCCGTTCAGCAAGGAATTATTGATGCAAATGGATGATATTTAAATTTATGTGCTACTGTAAAATAGCAAAAACTGCAATAGCTATAGTTAATGTTTACGGACAAAATTTAAATTTGCTTATTTTATTAGTGTTTTCAGCATTTAAATGAGTATATGTATATTTATGATAAATTGATAATAAAAAGAATTTTAGAAAGCTGAATTTGATAGAAATATATTGAAAGAAAGAAAGAAAGAAAGAAAGAAAGAAAGAAAGAAAGAAAGAAAGGAAAAGAAAAGAAAAGAAAAGAAAAAAGAAAGGAAAAGAAAAAAAGAAAGGAAAAGAAAAGAAAATCCCAAATACTAATAAGGGAAACAATGTAGACTTATATGGAAAAATAGACTTTAATGTATGCAACTAAAAGAGAATATACATTTCAATCAAATGTCCACCAGGATTTATTTTTTTTTTAGGCTTGATTATTTCTATCATTCTTATATCACCAAATTTGGGGATGTCATATGAATGTTTATTATGTATCTTGAAATACCTTGAAATGTATGTTTCAGAAACTCATTTATGTATCAAGAAATTAATATTTTAATGTTTCCTTATTGAATGATAATGAATTTGTACAACAAATGTGGATGGAAACTTCACAATATATTGATTTAAATTCAGAAATATCAAGTGCCAATTTTTTAAATGGGAAAGATATAAAGCATATATTTGAAGTAGAATTATTGGTTATATATCATACAAAAACATTAAAAATAAAAGGAAAAATAATTTGAAGAGTGAATTGAAACATTTATCAGCACAGACAGTGAGATGCATGATAATGTTTGTACAGAGAAATGCAAAAAAATAAATATGAATTAACTAATATAATACCATAGCAGACAGAATTTATGCTAACATATCTAGACAGAGATACAGAGATAATATTTTAAAAATTCTATTCAGAATGGTATAGTAAATCAGAAAATTTATCGAGTGAGATCTTTTTAAATAAAATTAAATTTACCACATTTAGATAAACACAAAACAACTTGCATTTGCTCCATCATTTTAGACCAAAGATGGAGCAAATTAAACGAATAAATAATTTTTTAAATGGTGAGTGCAACAACACAAAATTAGATGGATTCCCTGTTGAGGATATAAAAAAATTATAGATCTTTTGGTGCCAAAACTTTGTCAATTTATGAAGAGATATTTAATAATGGAATTTTACCACCAGCTTTTAACTACACTTATATTAAAGTTATACTGAAAGCAGGTAATGCTTACACAGAGTGCTAGTTATCATCTAATCTCATTGATTAATGTTGATACAAAAACTTTAACAGCATGTTAGTGAATAGATTACAGCAAGTGATATTATTTATTATTAAAAATGATCAAGCAGCGTTTATAAAAACTAGGCAAACAGAAACCAATATTAGATTAAATATACTGTCGATCTAATGAACTTGTACAAAATAAAAATCATTGTAATTTTATTATTAGATGTTGAAAAATTCCTTGACAAAAACATAAAGAGTACATATTTGCTATACTAAACAGATTTGGGTTTCCTCTGGAATTCATAAAATGAATTAAGACATAGTATTAGTTGCCCATATCAAAAATAAAGGTTAATGATGTATTTTCTCCTACTTTTTCACTATTCAGAAGAATTAGGCAAGGATATGCACTTTCACACTTGTTTTTTTAATATCTTGGTTTCTGCTATTAGTCAACATAGTCAACATAGTATGGTACATTATTAAGTTGAACACAAATTGTTCCTATTTGCAGACAACATTCTTTTGTTTATTTCTAAACCTTCTATCCCACTATTGATGCAAAGGATAGATGGCTTTAGCAAACTGGCAGGCTACTCTATTAATTGGTCCAAATCAGAATTAATACCAATAGGTGAAAATTATCTTACCCATCCATTCAAGGAATAGCAATTCCATATTTGCACAGAATCCATTTAATATTTAGGTATGCATATATAAAGAATTAAACTCAATAATATGTAGTAAAAGATATACATTTTTTTTCAAATATTGATAGATGGGGTCATTAAGCCTTATCTTCTAGAGAAGGCTGAACTCTCAAAATGAATATTATTCCCAGATTAATTTATACAGTGAGAGAAATTCCATTTTCTTTATCTAGAAAATATTTCCAGAAAATGAATTACTTGTTTAGAAAAAATTCTATAGGTTTTTTTTATTTTTATTTTTACAGAAAATTACCAGCTAATGAGGGAGCTACCGTATATCATCATGCTTACTGATTGTCATATATTAAATACTGAAAGCCAATAATTGGTGTTAATTTTTTTTATTTCAGTAATTTTGGAATATACAGTACATATATAACACCTTTGGTTGGACAGACAGTATTAGTATTTAAATATACAAAAACTGGGGTATCTCTGGAAGCACTTTGTGAATTAGAAAACTATAGAATGAAATGTCTAATAAAAAAAAGAGTTGACCTTTTCCCCCCATGCTCTATGGGGCAACCAACTTTAAAAATTGGAGAAAAGATGGTGATATGAAAAAATAGGAAGGAATATTGACTTTGGATCAACTGATAGATGATGAAGATTTTTAACATAACTCCTCATTAAGAGACAAATACCATTTATCAGATTTAACCTAATAGCAATATTTATAATTACAAAATCTGTTAACAACATTATTTGAACCAGCAGCATTTAAAGATTAAATCCTTTAAAACTAAAAAAAAAAAAAAACTCTTGTTAAATCAATCTGATATGCAGGTGCAAAGAAATTAGTGAAACATAAAAGCAGAGGTTCTTATATTGCCTAGGCCAGGGGTAGGCAACCTTGGCTCTTTTATGACTCATGGACTTCAACTCCCAGAATTCCTGAGCCAGCTGGCTCAGGAATTCTGGGAGTTGAAGTCCATGAGTCATAAAAGAGCCAAAGTTGCCTACCCCTGGCTTAGACATTGGGAAAGTGTCCTTTAAAGCAGACATGTCAAACTCGCGATGTCACGTGATGTCGCACAATGTATCGGGACAGTTTTGTCATTGCCGGCAATGGGGTGGGTGTGGCTTCCGGATAACGCGTCCGGCCCACGGGCCAGCAGTTTGATACCCCTGCTCTAAAGCAAGAGTGTCAATGCACTGCAGATTATGATTTATACAAGAAGAAATAATATTTAGAATTTATTAAACTCCCTTATGTTTGCATAGAAAAAGACTAGCAAAGAACAGCATTTGGTTGGAGATATAATGAGGATATATCTTTACAATGTCATGTACTTGCCAGATTTTGTAAGAAAGTAGTGGATTATATAAATATTGTTGTGTTACAATAGCTAAAATTTTCAGGAGATAATATTTTTTTGAACTACAGTATATACCTAGTACATGAACAATTGACAACTGAACAACACATGAGATTTGTATAGACAAATATAAGGAAATATAGGACTCATTTATATAAAAATAAATATTTAAAGATACATATTTGTACTTGAATAATGTTTGCATTAAATAAATATATATAGAATTATAACTGTTTACTGTTATGACACATCATACCATGTTTTTCCCCCTCTTCTCTTTGACAATATACACATCCCCATTATTATTAGCTTTCTGATTTGCTGTTTTGCTTTTTCATTATTAATTCAAAAGCAATAAAAATAAATTAAAAATAACATTGAATTAAGGAGCTATATAAGAATTAGACCAAAATGGTTTTTTACCCCAAAGACAAATCAGAAACAATATTAGAACGGTCTTAAATGTTTTAGAGTATTATGAAATACATTCAGGAAAACAGGCAGCTTTGATTTTTTTAGACGCGCAGAAAGCATTTGATAGCCTCAATTGGCAATTTCTGTTCCAACAGATTGAGGATAGGAAATTCGGCGAGAAATTTAGTAACACAATAAAGGCAATATATAGAACACAGAGAGCTAGTGTGATATTCAATGGAGAGAACACAAAAAGTTTTGAAATAAACAAAGGGGTAAGACAGGGATGCCCAATTTCACCTCTACTCTTTATTTTGACTCTTGAAGTACTTTTAGTTCAAATTAGAGCAAATAAAGAAATAAAAGGGGTATAGGTCAAAGCAGAGGAATATAAATTACAAGCATTCGCTGATGACCTGGTTTTCTTCATTGAGGAACCGATAGAGAGAGGAAATATTCTTATGGGTGAAATAGAAAAATTTGGAATAGTGGCAGGATTAAAAATTAATAGAGAAAAGACTAAAATGTTAGCAAAAAATTTAACTGATAAACAAAAAAGGAAATTGGAAGA
>NW_015386397.1:4968823-4983821 GCF_001527695.2 Protobothrops mucrosquamatus
AAAGATAAGGAGACGTCAGAATTTTATGAAATTTGGAATAAATGTTATAATTGGCTAGAACAGAGAAAGAAAAAGATATAATTATTGATGTATATAAAATGTAAATAAGATGTAAAGAACATTTAAAATGTAAAGCACTGTTCTGTTAGAAGAAAAGATTTATGTTTATGTAGTTTTGGTGTATGGTGTATGGTGAAAATAAAAAAAAATTTAAAAAAAAGAAAAAAAAGAATTAGGTGACATTTTAGAAAAGGTAGTATCTACGGTACTAGATTCGGATCCTACATTCTTGAAAATCGTATATGTTTCTCTCTTCAATATGAAGTCTGCAAGAGCTGAAATAACATGCTTTCAAACATATATTCACGACCTATATTATTAAAACTGTGACCTTTTCATCCATCTTGTTTTCCAGATGTATGCACACAAATACAACAAAATGTATAGAATGCAAGGTGATTAAGAAATGCCTCAACTTATTCATTTTTATTTTAAGAATTTGCATCCTGTTTTTTAAAATAATGTTTTTATAAAAATACTAACAAATTAGGAATTTTTTAAAAAATATATTAAAATAATTGCATGCTTTTTTATTATTTTCTACAAAGAAAAGTCTTCTGAGCACAAATCAGAAAATGTAAATGAAATTCTTATGCCTTTACTATAGCTAAAAAAATGATGTTCCAACACTGGAAAAGTAAATGTATGATTCCATTTATTCAGTGGAATGATCTGATTGCACTTGCCACTGTGTGCTTTGTCATCTCTGGAGCAATCTTCTGAAAGGAGAGGAAAAAGTATATACAGGATAGACCAAAAAAAAATCCATTTTCTTGACACTGCTAGCTGGATATGTGGGTATAAATAGAATGAAAATCATAAAGTATTTTTCTTTCATATTTAATTTTTTTAAAAAAAAATATAGCCACAACTAAACATATGAATTTAGGAATCCATTTATTTGCTTAGCCTAATAGTATCTTCTGTGACTAGCAATTGAATTTTTTATGGTCTCATCATGTCTGTAACTCTGATATTGATTACATTTAAATCTGAAATACAACTATTGAACTTGAAAGCTTCCATAAGCAGTACAGTAACCAGTGCTTTGGAATTTTCAAATCATATTTTTATTTTATTTTTTTAACCATAGAAAATGTAACAATTAAACATGGAAATTATTTGTAACAAGTACTATATCATTTCAATACACAAATTAGGACGTATATTTTAATCTGCTGTTTTATTAAAGTTTCATGACTTAAATTAGATATTTGTGGCATGAACCATGCACTTAAATAATGAGAAAACAAAGCACCCCTGGTTTTCTTAAATAATCATGCCATTCTCCCCAAACCCTGTGGTCACATTGTAATATATATATATATATTGCTACATTTGAGCAAACAATGCCCAAATGAATGAATTCATTTAACAATCATGGCATTCACTGAACAACTGCAGCATTCGTTTAATGACCATTTGAAAAAGGCGATGAGATTACTTGTGGTCACATGGGTGCCTTGACTTATCACAATTTACAACCACATTATGGTCTTGGTGTCTTAAGTAAAATAACTACATCAATATCTGCCTGATTACTTTATCCCAGCTTCAGTTCCTGGCACCTCCAGATAAGGCAAGAAAAACTTCAGTCTGAAACTTTAGAGGTCTTCTCCCATCTTTATCAACCATAATGGGTGAAACAGATCAATAATTTAATTATTATAAAATAATTTCCTTTGTTTATGCAAAGGAAAGAGAATATTTTGAATCTGAATTTTAATATCTACTATTTGCACAATTGATAGAAGTCACAATCCTAGACACATGGATGGTCTTAGACTGGGAAAGTCTGATCTAAACCTTAAGTTCCTTGCCACTCCATTTAATCTGGGGGGGGGGGGAATGAAGTACACTTAAATAAGAATTTAAAATAATTAAATTTTATAAGCTATTGTTAAAAGAAGAAAAAGACAGATTCTCAGACTATTGGACTCTATTAATTAATAATATATTCCATGATAGAAATAGGGAACTTTGTTCATAAGAATATGGGAAGTCTATTGCAGTTAGGAAAGATTGTATTAGTTGAATTGAGCATTGTGCATTGTATTGCACAAATCTATTCACCCTCTGGTTCATAAACAATGATTTATGGCAGGGGTAGGCTGGCTCAGGATTTCTCGGAGTTGAAGTCCACAAGTCATAAAAGAGCCAAGGTTGCCTACCCCTGGTTTATGGCTTAACAAATGGTATGGGATCATTTCGGGACAGGAGATAGCTGGAGGTTTGGGAGCCTTATTTCAGGCACACTCACAAAATGGTTCTCTTAAGAGATTTTTTTCAAATGACTCATTCGAAACACTTGTTTACCAGAAGCTGAAGTAGCTCTCTAGGACATTCTGTGTCATCCCAATGGGACTTTCAGGAAACCAAAGGCTTTGTATAAATCCATACAATACAAGAAGCTGGTGAAGCTAGCTTGTAATTCAATATTTTTATTAAACAAATCTTTTTAAAAGGTCATTTTATTGTACTCTGCTTCTGTTATTTACACATGAATTGTGAAATAATGTATTTCTGTGACACTGATGCTCTCCAGAACATTTGATGGCACAAAAGCTAAAAAAGACTACATTCATTTTACATGGAACAATAAATATGAATTAAAAACATGTTTCTATTGCCTTTCGTGTCAAATGTTGTTTTATAGTGCTTTCATTGGTTCTTTTATTTATTTATTGTACCTTACCTTTGTTTATTTGTTTGTATCCTGCCTTTATTATTTTTACAAATAATTCAAGACAGCAAACACTTTCCTACTATTTTCCCCACAACAAGAAACTTGTGAGGTGAGTTGGGGTGAGCGTGATTGGCCCAAGATCTTCCCTCTGGTTTTCATGGTTAAGGCAGAATTAGAACTCATGGTTTCCTGCTTTCTAGCCCAGTGCCTTAACTACTAAACCAAACTGGCTATAGCTTTCTGTTGATGGATGGTGCTAAGAAATATAACTTGATAATTGCTTAAAGCAAATATTAGAAGTAAACAAATAAACATTGCCTACAACTTATAGATAAAGATCTGAGGAAAAGAGAGGGATGATTGCCTAAGGTTTTCTTCTAAATTGATGTGAGGGGTGAGAAATTAGATGGAGAGTTAACTTGGAGGGCTGAGCTCCCAACTGGGCATTGCTCAGGCAGCAGTGATATCACTGGCTGATCAGTTTAACTAAGGAAGCACTTCAGAAAAGAATTACTCCTTGCTTGCTTGCTTGCTTATTTCATTCATTCATTCATTTATGAACATTTATATGACCATCCACTAAGTGACTCTGGGTGACTCTGGGTGGCTTAAAAAAATAAAAATTGAATATATAAACAATAGAAACAATAACCCCCTCCCCCGTGCTCCTGGCAACAACAATTAATCAATCAATCAATCAATCAATCAGATAAGCTAGTTCATGGGCTCCATTCCACTCTGGGTTCCCAAGGCCCATTGGCAAAACCAGGTCTTCAGGTCCTTGCGAAAGAATATCAAAGTGAAGGCCAATCTAATCTCTGAATAGTAATTTAGAAGTTATACTTATAACCTATTTACAGTACAATGTTAAACAACTTTATATTAATGAGCTAAGAACAGCAAATTTATAAATAAATATGAAAATAATTGCAATAAAATAGATCAATTTGAACCAAGATGCCACCAATTAAAAATTCCTCTGTGGTAAATAGCCACTGCATTTCAAATGGTTGGAGAAATCAGGCTAAATATAACAGCCTCATTAAAATATACGGTGCCCACTTTGGTAACCTCTTTGGGTCAGGGCAAAGATTTTCTCCCAACAGACAGGCAGCTCTTCTATGTATGATGCCAGAGACATTCATAGGCAGCCCTTCTTTATGAATAAAATGTGTTTCTCTATTCCTTGGATGTCTACACTGGGAGGGAAGCTCTTTGGGGAGGGCAGGACTGTCTCCAGCAACGCCTGCATGCTACAAATCAATATGCAGCAAAAAGAAGAATCAGTTTCCACATGTAAATCTCAGATTGCTTCATTTTTATTTAGTTAAATTTGCCCTTTGTTAGTTTTGGAGCAACCTTTCCTCTTACAACAGGCCTCTTTTCTACAGCTGTTTGATTTGATGCCTGGTACCATGGTTAGCTCCACAGAAGCCTTGGCAGCTGACTGGAACTGGTTGTCTTCTCAGCAAGGAGGCTATAGCTGTTGTATCACTAAGCTCCCAAGGGTCCTTTTTCTAAAATAAAAAAAAAAAGGATGCTGCTACTATGAAGAAGCCACTGTGAGAAATAAGCACAAAGATTGGCTTTTCTACATTTGGCTTCATACAGACAGAGACATGCAAAACAATTTTTTCCAGGGGGGTTGCAGATGTCTGAGTTGGCTGGACTCATATTTTATAGGACCATTCAAAAAGAGTTTCAGAGAATGGCTTGAACTAAGCCAAGATAAATTATGATCTGCTGAATGTATTAGACACAACAACATAAAGAAAAGTGCCATAAAGGTAGAATGTGATGGGTATCATTGGATTTCCCTTCACAGGAACAGACATAGGGTAATCCAACTTCATTATCCAAGTGCAGCTGATAGTATCAGCATGACACTGCATGATTCAACTGAAGATATAACTGTGTGAACTACAGAGAAAAAGATGGAGGAGAAAAGCAAAGTTGGTAGGTTGCCAATACAAGATATTGTAAGAATGGCAATCCTTGTATCCCAAGGATAGAAATTAAAGGAAAATGAATGAGGTTTTCAATGACTATACATCAGTTTTACAGGTCAGAGATGGATGTGTACAACTCTAAAAAGTTGGCTGTTCTTTTAATGAAATGATTATGTCTGTCTGGATTCAAACAAAATTCCAAAATCCAAAATTCTATTCGTCCGGTATCTTTCTTTAAACTCAGAATGCTGACTTCTTTATCTCAAATTAGTAAACCAGGGGGAGAAAGAACCTGAATACGATTTTGTAACTTGGAATTAGGTTTATAAGGGGATAACTTTACTATGTATTTAGAACATTTAATCAATATATTTTGTGTAACAGAATTAAGAAAATAAGCAATACACTGGCATAACTTTTAAGGGAAATAATCTCACAGTGTATAATTATTATAGTTTGAATGAGTATCAAGGAGACTCAGTGATTGATCAGTGAACTTTTAAGAAATTGAAATCACTTCTGAAAAGTCCTTAATGGGAATAGAAGAATTGAAAGGAAGAGTTTGGATGCCAATATGACTCCCTCCATCAAGAAAAATAAAAGAGATGTGGGATGCAGAATTCAAGAATTCAACTTTTTCCCTTTGTTGTTTTGCAAAGTGTAACCTTGAGAATATCTCGATTACAGGCCACCCCAGGTTTGTTGTATAGCTCTGTGTAAGCACTAGTAGTTTTCTTCTACCTCAAACCTTTTTCTAAAGATTGCTAGGTAACTATCGTTATTGAACAACTCCAAGTTAATCCCCTGCCAGTGTCCCAATGAGGAAGACAAAAATAATGTCAGTTCAAATAAACAAAACAGTCCATGTTATTTTATCTTCCTTTTCTTCTGGATTTTATATATTACATAGCACATGTTTTCAGGCTACAGTAACTTTTGTGGTATTAACAGTCTTTACAGTCCAGCTTAATCTAGTTCAGTTTCATTGGGTAGACTAAAGATCCAAAGCAGCCCCCGAAATGAAAATAGTGTGTCTAGTATTATGAAATACTTCACATCCTGGTTTGAATCTCATCTCAAACACAAATTGTGTGATTGGATTTATGCAACCTATTTCAGGTCACAACCCCTTTCCCCATTTAGGGTTCTACTGAGTTAGTTTAAGATTATTGTGATAAAGTGTTTTGGAGCAATTAAGTTTAAAGCAATATTATTTAATGAAGCATATATTTCTATGGAATTGTCTTAGGAAGACTGCCCTTTCTTTCTTGCATTTTTCTTCATTCTGCAGCCTCACTCTATATTCTCTATTCATCTCCTCTCTCTCCTTTGGACTTTGAAGAAGCAGGATAGGAAGAGTATCGACATTTTTGTACTCTGAAGACTCCTGAGAATACCATGGACAACCAGGAAAACAAACAAATGAATCATCAAATAAACCAACCCAGAGTTCTCAGTAGAGGCACAAATCACCAAATTATCCTATTTGGCATATTATGAAAAAGGAAAAGGCTTTGATGCTGGGGAAAAGTGGAAGGAAAGAGAAGATGACTAGAAGTAAAATGGATTAATTCAGTTATAGCAGAAATGGATACATGATTAATAAAGGAGAATATTTGTGGCTCAGAGTTGAAATGGAGGGTTCTTGGTGCTCTCTAAGCTTGCTTTTTTTCTTGCAGAAGTTTCATTATCCAAACTGGGTAACATCATTAGTGTTAGCTGGTGGGGTTACCTAGTTTAGGTAATGCAACATCTCCAAGAAAACAAGCAAGCTCAGAAAGCACCAAGGATACACTATTGGAAGACTTGAAAAATCAGGTGGGGCAGATAATTATGAAGACTATGTATATGGTTGCTAACAGTTGTCACCAACTTGATGGCACATAACCAGCCTTTCCACCCTTGGTGTACAGAACCTCTAGTCTTTTACGGCTTCTATCCTTTCCTTTTTAAGCCTTACTGCCAACTATTCTTGTTGATTTACCTTCAATGTCTAGCTCAGTGGTTCTCAACCTTTTTAATGCCGCGACCCCCAACCGTTCATAAGTCGAGGACTAAACCGGTCGTAAGTCGAGGACTACCCAACCGGTTGTACGTCGAGGACTTTCCCTGCCCAGGAGCACTGCGCATGCATGATTCCGCCCCCTGCGCCGGCCGAGGTGTAGCTGGCAAGCGGCAGAGACGGAGCAGGCCAACCACCAGCTGGCCCAACTCAAGGGAGGTAAGGCACCCACCAGAAAAGGGGAAAAAATGGCCTTGCTTGGCGACCCCTGTGAAATGGTCGATCGACCCCAAATGGGGTCACGACCCATAGGTTGAGAACCGCTGGTCTAGCTAATCTCCATCACCCTATACCTTACTATACTATTGGGCAGCCTGCTAAAGCTTGGGTTTCAGCTGAGTGGATTATGTGCTCCACCTAATTGCATTCAAGATCTGTTTCTTGAGTTGGAACATATTACCACTCCTAATCCAAGAACTGACACAGTCTTTCTAACCATTCCCAATGTCAGTATCCCATCTCTAGTTTTTTTCCTCTATATTTTTATGCAATCTTCTCTGATTTTCTGTTCTCCAGTTGTGCTAGACTATAGCAAACCTACAGCTGGGGATTTTAGGATTCATAGTTCAATACACCTAAAGAGCATCAGGTCAGGAAAAACTATTTTAAACCACAACAAACACACAGAAATGTATCCTAGTCTACAATTTTACCTTCATTTAAATTTTGATGATAGAATACCTTGATTAGTATACTGTATGCTGAGTGCCTGTTTTCTGTGCTTTGATCTGCTATTTGAAAAAATATTTACAATGGAGAAGAATTCTAAATTTGTGTGTGCATGTGCATGTATGTGTGTGTGTGTGTGTGTATGAGTAAATGTACATCTACATATATTTATGTATATATGTGTGTGTGTGTGTGTGTAAAGTAAAACATGTTCTTTTTATAACTGCTCATGAACAATTGTTTAAAAATGAGAAATTTTGTTGAGTCCTCTGCTACACTGCTGCCTTCTCTCTTTGTGACCCATACCTTATGAATCTCTTTTTTTCCTTTTTGCAGAAGAAATAAATGGAGACAAATAAAATTTTGTGTCATTTCGTACTCCTCCTTTAAATAAAGGAAAATTTCTATGCACCTTTATCATTTTATAAAAGCTAAACCAATTCTGAGTGATAATTATTTGCATATCCAGCTTGGGTTTTTGGCAGTATAATTGATCTATTTAGAGCTTTAGCCCCTCTTTATTTTCAAATTTCCCTAGTGCCAACAGATTGAACTACACATTTGAAAAGGACAATCACAGCTGGAAATGGCAAAATACAAAACTTTTTCAGAGTGGACAACCCTGGTTACAGGCCAAACCACATGCATACAAGAAGGAAATAGCAACATCATGTTTTTCTCTATTGCTTCCTTCAAGGATAACCCATAACCATAATAAAATCTTGCCATTGAAAGTCTTTTTTAGATTTTTGCCTCCCATGTAAATTTCTTCTATTTTTTTGAATCCTCAAAAGAAGATGAATTCAAGCTTTTTCTGTTGCAAATGTATTTAAATCCCACTCAAAACTTGCTATATGCTGAATAACACAACACTACAAATGAAGTTATTAAAAAGCTGGCTGCATATTTATTTTTAATGCAGATCATTCTTTTTTTACAGCTGAATCTATTTTGGGCACAATAAAGATCTGAACGCTCTCACACTGTGCTCCTCATGTGGATGGGAATTTCATTCAGCAGGGGAGTTATTTTCCTCTAAAAAGTGCAAGGTGATATCTATTTCTTCTGCAAGATATTTATGGACCAGAGGAAAGTGCTCCTGAATTTTTGCCATTCAAAACAATTAACTAGTTAAATAGTTTGCCCATGTGGGATGTCTCTGATCTTAATATCAAGTAACTGTCCATCTCATTATTTCTCTTATTAGATACTAGACCTGTTTCTTAAGATGCCACTCTTTGAAGCAAGCACACACACAAACACACACATACACACGGGGGGGGGGAGTTACAAGTCCTTTCTTTGATAGAGGTTTGCACATCATTGCTCAGTGGTAGGGATGAAGTGAGAAGAGAAAGCCTTGATGGACAAATACAATAATCATGACTAACCAAACATTTCAGATATGTTCATATATGCACACAAGTTGCATTTGTTGTGCATAAGACATCTTCATCTTAACCATCCATCATTCCACAGGCAATTGATATTCATTCACCTCTTCTCCCACATCTGTGAGTTGTACCAATTTAGTGATTTTATAGGAATGCTCTGACTGCTGCAACCATCCCCCCACCCAGGTTCTTAATGACACCTGAAATCTGAAGATTTTTCCTCCCTGCAATCATTCATGCTATTGAAACACACATGCACACACACACACCCTCCTCTTTGAATCAAAACCCTCTGCTTTCTTTCTTTCTTTCTTTCTTTCTTTCTTTCTTTCTTTCTTTCTTTCTTTCTTTCTTCTCTTACTCACTTACTTTCTCTTTCCTAAGCTTCTTTGTTTCCATCATTTAACAAACCAGGCCAGCAATAGCCTTACTCTTCATGAGAAATTAAGTGGGTGTGGAAGGAAAGAGGGAAAATAGCAAGGCAACCATTTACAAACTGAGAGCATCCCGGTAAATCTTAAGCGCAAATTAAGCCAGGTGGTTAAAATCTTAATAATTGGACTCAAATATTTATCAAGACCTGTCCACCCATCTTCCTTTTGCCTCTGCCCCCCCCCCCCAGGCCCAGCTCTTTTCCGATCTATATTGCTAGGACAATAGGTTCTGTAGCTACTTAATCTCCTTGGAGCTCAGCAGCCTTGACAACAACAGGGTGGGAGAATATACAGACCCAAAGAAAGCAGTGCACGCTCAACAACTCTGATGTACCTTAACATCTTTTCCTTCCCGGTTCACACTTAAATCAGAAATTTGGTAGAATTCTACCTTATTTCTCCATCACAAGCTGCCGGGGGGGGGGGGATGAGCTTCTGCTACCCACCACACCCCCTTTTCCTTATCAAAAAGAATAATGCCCAATTCATATGTTGACATTTGAAGCAAAGACTAACATTATCTGCTAACAGCATCACCATAGCAGCAAAAGCATCCTACAGAATCGGCAGGTTGGGAAAGAGAAAGGAAGGATTAAAAAAAAAACACCAATAAAAAAAATACCTGCTACTTAAGAATGGATGAACATTGACATGCCTTGAGATGGTGTATTTCCCATTGTGGTCTCGGCTTTGTTCCTCTGTCTTCGTTGATCTGTCTGCCCGTTTGTCTTTCTTTCTCTTGCCGACTGAGTCAGGCCCAGTCAACCAGCAGAGATCGGTGGCAGAAGTGCAAGAAGAGAGTGTGAGTGTTTGTGTGCGTGCGTGTGCGTGTGTGTGCGTTTGTGTGTGTGTGTGTGTGCGTGCACCCGCGCGGACGAGCCTTGGAGATAGTACAAAGGAACAGAATGGGCAAAACACATTAGCTCATGATAGATTAATGTGCTAGGAGAAGACACCCTCTCTCTTTTTTCTTTTCTCCCCCTCTTAAAGGCCCCTACCTTTTAATCAAAGATGGGTGTCTAGCATAAATGCCAGGAGGATACCATAATAACAGTAATGATAATACCAGGATGGTGCATAATTATTGCTGTATTCTGGCAGGTCCAGTGGAGGCAACAGAACCATGTGGTCACCACACAAAGACAATCTGCAATTTTTTTACTCATCTACCTTGTGTATTTCTGCCTTGCAGAAAGAAGAACTCTAAAATTGTATAAGTATGAATATTTTCTTACTTTAGTTTGATAAATTGAGATAGGACCTGGAACCTAAGACCATCAGATTAGCATTCTACTATATAACACAGCTGTGAATCTATTTACCAAATCATTTACAACACTTATTTTGTTGACATATTCTTCATGTCATAGCTATTACCAAACCAATCTGCCCAAATTATGTTCCATGTTGACAGGAGAAAACCTTGACGTATATCTCCAAGTATAATCCAGCTTTGTAGGGATGCTAAGAAAACAAAGAAATGTAAAAAAGTGGAAAAGAAATCTATGCATAAAACATTCACAAAAAACTTGTTACATGTTCAGGAGAGCACTAAAACCCCTTCCCAAATTGATACTGATGTTACTACAAGAGTTAATTTTATCAAAAACAAAAAATTAGAAGAAGTGAGGTTTTTAGGAAAAGGAGATACAAGAAAAATCTGAATTAAATTCCTTTGTTGTAATGTTTTTTCCCAAGCAACAGTGACTGTTATCAATAATAAAGTCCCTAGCTATCCATTATTTGACAGTTCAGCACTTCTCATGTCTAATTAACAATATCTAGATCTAGTTTTCTGACTGGAATCTGATGCTTCTGTTCCTGCAAAGTATACACTTTATTGCCATTTAACAAAACCAGGTTTCTAGCTCTCAGGAAAATGTAAAAAATGTAAAAAACAAGATAAACAAAATATTTTAAAAAAACAACAAATAATTACAGAGATTGAATTTTATCCAAAGGTCTCCAGGACTAGAAAATGGCACATCATTAGAGTTCAGTATTGTTGCAAATCATTTATTTTAAATTCACATTTTATGTGGATATGCTAATTTTCTAAAATGCCATGCTTGTGTGTACTGGGCTATAGCATATGATAGCCTTGATATCCACCTCAGTCAGGAGAGTGGAATAGAACAGGACAGAATAGGGTAAAGTTGGAAGGGACCTTGGAGGTCTTTTAGTCCAACCTCCTGCTCAGGCAGAAAATCCTATACCATTTCAGACAAATGGCCATCCAATCTCTGCTTAAAGGCCTCCAGTGATGGAGCGCTCACAACTTCTGGAGGCAATTTCTGTTCCACTGGAATACAGCCAGACTGGCACTAGGGAAAGTAATATTTTGTTTGCATTCTAATGACAACTGGAAATAATGATTAGATCAGAAAGTATTATAATATGCATTCCTGGTTAGTCTAAAAACTTCACTGCATTTGGTTTTTATTTAGCAAACATATATGGGGCCCATGTCACTGGACTCTAGACAATAACAACTAAAACAATATCACAACTATTAAAACATTTAAAAGAATAAAAATAAAAATACATAAAAAAACAAGATTGCAGGGAAAATAACAGCCATCTAAACAAGAATGCAACTATCTCACAACTTGGTGTCCCCGAGGTTCTTGAAAATGATTTAAAAAAAAAAAAAAAGATTGACAGGGATAAAGCTAACCCGATCTTTTCTTTTAGTATATATGCAATTCAGGCTTATCCCATTTAGGGACTGTTCTTACAAGGACATTTGCATACAAAACACAACCCCTTGACTTTCTCATAGCCACTCCAAAAAGTAAGGCTACCATTCTTAGCCATTCTTACTATAACAGCCGTGAGACAAAATTGGTGTTACTGTATTTCCAAATAAAGACAAAGAACTGTGTAGTTAAGAGACCATTTAATCAGAAAGCAGTTAAGAAGAAAATTAAAGTCAGGACTCTTAAATCAGACACCAGCCATATTATCTTCTGCAGCTTGCCAAATATAATAAATGAAATAAGACAGAGTTATTAAACTCCACTTTGGTACGTTCTTCTACAAAAATACTAGAAACCAATGTAATAGACAAAGAAATGATGTGCCATATTTAAAAAAATATTCTACTTCAAGATCTTCAGTGGCTTCCCAACATAAGGATAAAGGTCCTTCTAAATATGCAATAATAGTTAAAGTGTCAGTTTGGGGGTACTGGCAAGTATGTTGTTCTTCCTAAAATGCTCTCACCTTGAAATCCATGAGATGCCTATTATTAGACACCTGTTGGAAGTCTGTCTCCTCATACAGACCTTCCCATTATAAATGTTATTCTGGTTTTATTTTGTTTTCTCTCCCTGACTTTTTATTAAATGTTTTCATGCTGTTTGAATGAACTGTGCTTTATTGTTCTGTTTATTCATATATTACAGACCAAGGGAATTAGACATGAGAAACATGCTTATGACCACATAAGCAAAATATAAACAGAGAATTGCCTACACTCGTTCAAAACTTCTATACCAGGCTTTTCAAATAATATCTCCTCTTCCAGGAAATCATAATAAACAAAGGACAATAACTGTTCAACTCAGTATTATTATTTCAAAGTAAAATATGGAAGCACAGTATTAGCAAATAGCAACCATCTTCATACAACTTGTTTACCTTCCACCATTTGCCACTTTGTTATTCTAACTCAAACTACTATGCAAGAGAGATTACTTACAAAAAGAAGAACCAAGGCAAAGTAGGCAGCTGACATTCAGTTTTAGTATAAAGCTGTGATGATCTGGTAACAGGCCTAAAAACTCGTGGCCGCTTAATTTTCCTTTTCCTTGCATTTGATGCCTCTAATTTTAGAAGCACGTTGAATTCAGGTGTGTAAGGCATTTGCTCTTCTTGGGGCTTCCTAGGTGATCAGGTATCCACCTCTGGGAAATGCAAACAATAAGACTAAATTAAAGTTCAGCAAGGTGGGGGTAGAGAAAAGGCTGATTGGTGTGGGAAGGTCTTCCCTGGAGAAGTTGTCTCCAACCGTAGAAAGCAGGTGCGCCTTAGAATGAGAATGCTTATTGCTCTTGATACAAACACATTTGCAGAACAGACTGAAAAGAAAATACAATAAACTATAGTATAGTTGTAAATATGACTCTTGATTATATGTGTCCTGGATATCCAAACCATTCAAAATGAGTGAATAGCAGGCAGAATGAATGAATGAATGAAACAAGGATAATTTTTTAAATAATGTTAATTTTTTATATTAAAAAATATGTAATGTTTTGGAAAACTGCATGAGAAGGAAAACCAACTTGTATATACTATGGATTGATTAGAACAAGGCATTCAACTACTTGTCAAATTATTTGATAATCAAGGGCCTAGAAATAACAACAGTCAGTAGAAACATCAGAAGTTTTGTGCAATGGGACAAAGAGAGACAATGGGAGACACATTTGCTGGTCAATAGTAGTAGATTGGAGAGGTTGATATCAAGAGAGAAACCTTTCAAGGAACCTCACTATCACCGTTACCATTTGTCATTGCACTGATTCCTCTATCAATAATACTGCATAACTGTCAGGCACCAGGGAAATCAGGAGATTTAGGAAGTTTAAATGATATAAAGATTTACTGCAAACTTAAACTCTCTACAAGAATCTGACCAACTGACAGTCAAAGGAAAGAGCAGGAGATAGGAGAGGCATTCAAGGTGGGCTGCACCTACTGTAAATCACTTGCGGGCACACAAGGACTCAAGACTTATGACGCATTTGATCTTTCCCTCAGGATCAGTCTGGTCATCTCCTACATCAACTTAGGTCAAAAATGTCTGCCAGATTATCCCATCTCCTTCACATGTATGATTTGAAGCTGTATGGAAAAACACTTTCTGAAAAAGAATCACTATTCAACACTGTCCGTATTTATAGTAAAGATATTGCAGTAGAATTTGGCCTGGACAAATATGCCACGCTCACCTCAGATGGGGAAAAATAATGAAAACTGAAAGAAAAAACATCAAGCATCTAGATCAGTGGTGGTGAACCTATGGCACGGGTGCCAGAAGCGGCACTCAGAGCCCTCTCTGTGGGCATGTGTGGCGTCACTCCAGTCCTAGGCCTTCAGTTGGGTTTTATAAAACCTTTTGCTTTAGGCCTCCACCGCCGTGTACAAAAAAAAAGGTTCAATCGATCAGTCAATTTCAACTTCTCGCGGGAAGAAAAAGATCTTGCAAAGTTGGAATTGATTGATTGAACTTTTTAGTCCCACCCAGTCTGCTGTTACCACCGCAGCCATGCCCACCCAATGGGCCACACCCACTCAATGGGCCACACCCACCCAGCACCCAACGATGCATAAGTGGGTTTCGGGTTGCAGTTTGGGCAACTCGGTCTCTAAAAGGTTCGCCATCACTGATCTAGATGAATACCGTATTTATCGGCGTATAACACGCACTTTTTCCCCCTGAAAAGGGGGGCAAATGATGTGTGCGTGTTATACGCCGATATACGGCCAGCCCGGGTAAATTCGGCCATATTCTTCAATACGGGCCGGCCCCAGCAGTTCCCCTCTCCTCTTTGTGTGTGTGTGTGTGTTTGTCTCTCTCTCTCTCAATTCTCCCCACCCCAAAAGCGGGGAGGGGGCGACCTTGCAAAAGGGAGGGGGCTTCTCCCGGTTGCGGGGAAGGCTGGAGGTGCGCCTTTCTCGGCCAGCCCGGGTAAATTCGGCCGTATTCTTCAATACGGGCCGGCCCCAGCAGTTCC